>NC_092036.1:53097528-53397528 GCF_003086295.3 Arachis hypogaea
CCCTCTTGTGCCATCCTGGCGTTAAACGCCCAGAATGGTGCACATTCTGGCGTTAACGCCCAAACTCTACCCTTTGGCGTTAAACGCCCAACCAGGCACCCTGGCTGGCGTTTAAACGCCAGTCTGTCCTTCTTCACTGGGCGTTTTGAACGCCCAGCTTTTTCTGTGCAATTCCTCTGCTGTATGTTCTGAATCTTCAATTCTCTGTATTATTGACTTGAAAAGACACAAATTAAAAATATTTTTGAATTTTTAATAATCAAAATGCAACTAAAATCAAATAACAATGCATGCAAGACACCAAACTTAGCAGTTTGTATACTACTGACACTAACAAAATGAGAATGCATATGAGACACATAAACACTCAAGTCAAGAGAATTTAAAAATCAGAGCAATGAAATCATCAAGAATAACTTGAAGATTAATGAAGACACATGCATGAATGCAAAAGGAGCAGAAACATGCAATTGACACCAAACTTAAAATGAGACTCTAGACTCAAACAAGAAATATTTTTGGATTTTTTCGAAAATTAAGTGGAAAAAGAAAATGAAGGTATCAAAATTCTTAATGAGAATTCCAGGAATCATGCAATGTTAGTCTAAACGTCAAAAGAAATTAGACATGGCTGAACAAGCTTCAGCAGGACATTGCATTCAAAGCTAAATTGATGAAATCAATCAGCTTTGGTGATGATAAGAACATCACCTTGAAACACTAGAATTCATTCTTAAGAACTCTGAAGAAAAATACCTAATCTAAGCAACAAGATGAACCGTCAGTTGTCCATACTCGAACAATCCCGCAACGGCGCCAAAAACTTGGTAGACGAAATTGTGATCACTACAACTTCGCACAACTAACCAGCAAGTGTACTGGGTCGTCCAAGTAATAAACCTTACGCGAGTAAGGGTCGATCCCACAGAGATTGTTGGTATGAAGCAAGCTATGGTCACCTTGTAAATCTTAGTCAGGCAAACTCAAATGGGTATGGTGATATACGAATAAAACATAAAGATAAAGATAGAGATACTTATGTAAATCATTGGTAGGAATTTCAGATAAGCGTATGAAGATGCTTGTCCCTTCCGTCTCTCTACTTTCCTACTGTCTTCATCCAATCCTTCCTACTCCTTTCCATGGCAAGCTTAAGCAAGGGTTTCACCGTTGTCAGTGGCTACCTCCCATCCTCTCAGTGGAAATGTTCAACGCACCCTGTCACGGCACGGCTATCCATCTGTCGGTTCTCGATCAGGCCGGAATAGAATCCAGTGATTCTTTTGCGTCTGTCACTAACGCCCCGCCCTCAGGAGTTTGAAGCACGTCACAGTCATTCAGCATTGAATCCTACTCAGAATACCACAGACAAGGTTAGACCTTCCGGATTTTCTTGAATGCCGCCATCAGTTCTAGCCTATACCACGAAGACTCTGATCTCACGGAATGGCTGGCTCGATTGTCAGGCGAGCACTCGGTTGTCAGGCGATCAACCATGCATCGTGTATCAGGAATCCAAGAGATATTCACCCAATCGAAGGTAGAACGGAGGTGGTTGTCGGTCACACGTTCATAGGTGAGAATGATGATGAGTGTCACGGATCATCACATTCATCAAGTTGAAGAACAAGTGATATCTTAGAACAAGAACAAGTGGAATTGAATAGAAGAACAATAGTAATTGCATTAATACTCGAGGTACAGCAGAGCTCCACACCTTAATCTATGGTGTGTAGAAACTCCACCGTTGAAAATACATAAGAACAAGGTCTAGGCATGGCCAAATGGCCAGCCTCCCAATGATCTAAGATAGCATCAGAACAAAGATAACTACCCAGATATCTCAATACAATAGTAAAAGGTCCTACTTATAGAGAACTAGTAGCCTAAGGTTTACAGAGATGAGTAAATGACATAAAAATCCACTTCCGGGCCCACTTGGTGTGTGCTTGGGCTGAGGAATGAAGCATTTTTGTGTAGAGACTCCTCTTGGAGTTAAACGCCAGCTTTGGTGCCAGTTTGGGCGTTTAACTCCCATTCTTGTGCCAGTTCCGGCGTTTAACGCTGGGAATTCTGAGGGTGACTTTGAACGCCGATTTGGGCCATCAAATCTTGGGCAAAGTATGGACTATCATATATTGCTGGAAAGCCCAGGATGTCTACTTTCCAACGCCGTTGAGAGCGCGCCAATTGGGCTTCTGTAGCTCCAGAAAATCCACTTCGAGTGCAGGGAGGTCAGAATCTAACAGCATCTGTAGTCCTTTTTAGTCTCTAAATCAGATTTTTGCTCAGGTCCCTTAATTTCAGCCAGAAAATACCTGAAATCACAGAAAAACACACAAACTCATAGTAAAGTCCAGAAAAGTGAATTTTAACTAAAAACTAATAAAAATATACTAAAAACTAACTAGATCATACTAAAAACAATGCCAAAAAGCGTACAAATTATCCGCTCATCATATCTCATGACATTTTAGATATGAACTTTGTACTTTTTGATGGCATGAGTCTCTAAACTCCATTGTTGGGGGTGAGGAGCTCTGCAGCGTCTCGATGAATTAATGCAATTATTGCTGTTTTCTATTCAAACACGCTTGTTTCTATCTAAGATGTTCATTCGCACTTCAATATGAAGAAAGTGATGATCCGTGACACTTATCACCATTCTCAACCTATGAACGCGTGCCTGACAACCACCGCCATTCTACATTAGAATGAATGAGTATCTCTTGGATTCCTTAATCAGAGTCTTCGTGGTATAAGCTAGAATCCATTGGCAGCATCCTTGAGAATCTGGAAAGTCTAAACCTTGTCTGTGGTATTTCGAGTAGGATTCAGGGATTGTATGACTGTGAGGAGCTTCAAACTTGCGAGTGTTGGGCATAGTGACAGACGCAAAAGGATCAATGGATCCTATTCCGACATGATCGAGAATTGACAGATGATTAGCCATGCTGTAACAGCGTATTCGGACCATTTTCACTGAGAGGACAGATGGTAGCCATTGACAACGGTGATCCACCAACACACAGCTTGCCATAGAAGGAACCTTGCGTGCGTGAAGAAGATGACAGTAGGAAAGCAGAGATTCAGAAGACAAAGCATCTCCAAAACTCCAACACCTTCTCCATTACTGCGTAACAATTACTCGTTTCATGCTCTTTCACTTTTTACAATTGAAACTAAAGAACCCTATTGGTATCCTGACTAAGAATAATAAGATAACCATAACTTGCTTCAAGCCAACAATCTTCGTGGGATTGACCCTTACTCGTGTAAGGTATTACTTGGACGACCTAGTGCACTTGCTTGTTAGTTGTGCAGAATTACATAGTGTGAGTGTAATTTTCGTGCACCAGTACGCATAGTAGGTTTTGAGTATGCACACTCCAGTGTGTGCTTCTCTTTTGTTTTCTTCATGTTTTCTCCGAATTGTATGCTTTTCTTCCACTCTTATCAAGTCACTCCTACCTATTATACCTGAAATCACTCATCAAAACCATCAAGGCATTGAATCGGGGTAAAAGTGGGATAAAATAGATTAAATTAAGCACAAAATAGCATGTTTTCACAATTAAGCTCAACTTAGGGAGAGAACACAAGAGTATGCTATTTGGATGAATAAATGTGGGTTTATATGATGAAATCCACTCAAATCAATCCAAAATTTATTGTCAAATATCGATTCATCAGAACTGCAGGAGCTTCGCCCTCATTTAGATTGAGCGCACTTTAAACCTGGCATTCGGCCTGAGGGAGGAAGATTGGTGGCCATTAAACTGGCGTTGATCACTTACAGCCTGCCATGGAAGGAATCACTCACAGTTGGAGAAAAACAGTAGGAGAGGTTGATCCAGAAGAATGAAACATCTCCGAAGCCTCAACTGTTCTCTTATCACTGGTTTCACTCAAATGAAGTAATTTCGTTCCTATTCTTGTTTAATGCATTTATCTCAACAAACTATCTTTTCTAATCACTTGACTAAGATCTACAAGGTGTCCATAGCTTGATTCAAAATAACAATCTCCGTGGGATTGACCTTGACTCACCTCAGGTATTACTTGGACGACCCAGTACACGTACTGGTTCAGTTGTGCGGAATTAATTTCCATGCACCACAAATGCTTTATTTTAAATACTAAATACAATCTTGGAAAGTTTGATCCAAAATCTTATGAAGGAATTTTTGTTGGTTATTCAACCACTAGTAAAGCATATAGGGTTTACCTCAAGGAACATAGAATCATAGAGGAGTCTATACATGTTACATTTTGTGACGCTAATTCTATTTCAAGTGTTATTGAGGAAAATAATGCAGGAATTGAAACTAAATTAAGCTCTGAAAAGAATTAAAGTGAAGATAAATTAGTACTCACATTGGAAAATGCTGTCCCTGATTTTGTAGAACAAAATGCAGGGGACAATTCTATTTTGTCTCTTACAGAAACAAAGAATTCTAGAAATCTCAATGTTGCAGAACTCAATCATACTCAACCTGCGATCACTTCACCAAAACCTAGAGAATAGAAGTTCCTGAAGAACTATCTACATGAGTTTATTATTGGAGATTCATCTCATAGAGTTACCACAAGATCCTCAAGTAGAAAAAAGGCCAAACTCAATAATCTTGCTTTGATATCACAAGTGGAACTCTAAAATATGAAGGAAGCTCTTGAGGATCCTTCTTGGATCAAGGCAATGAAAGAAGAATTGGTCAAATTTGAAAAGAATGAGGTTTGGACTTTAGTGCCTAATTTGAATGGTAGGAAGGTAACGGGTACTAAATTGATCTTTATAAATAAATTGGGTGAGGATGATAGTGTTGTTAGAAACAAAGTGACGAAGAAGAACTATTGTATAGTTTGGAATCGATCAAAACAAACATCAATTCGTTGGTAGCATAGTCCAAACCAACAATGAATTCCCTTAATCAAATGCTTAGAATTTCTAATCAAAACCGAGAGTAGTTAAACCTCGGGTCGTTCTCCCTAGGACGCAATTGAAGTGTTATTTCGTTGGTTGTTAAGGCAAAAGAGGGTTTTCAAGCAAGAAGTGAAAGATTAAAAGAACTTAAGAAATAAAAGAACTAAGGAATGATCAAAATTGGAATTAATGCAATTAAAGAGAAGGCAAGATAAAAAATAGCGAAACTGCAAGATATGTAATAAAGAGCCTTGACTTGGGAATGAGAATCTAAGGGATCCTATCATCGCCATAACCACAACTATGATAATTATGATGAGTCAATCTTCACCTCTTCATAAACTTCTTCATTCTCAATCCTTTGTTCATCAACTTCATCTAACTCTTCTCCATCACTCAAGTCATAAATGGGAGGTTGAGAGAAACTACCTCTACATCACTTTCAAATTCATAGGGAGAAGGTTCTTCAAATTCAAAGGATTCTTCACCAAGAAGATTGGATGCATGATCTTCATCACCAAGAGAACTCAATTCTTGCTTCATTCTCTCCAAGTCTTCATATAGAATATGCCTCGGAGGTTGTGCACATTCCTCCTCAACATCAAATTTACTCTTCTTGGAAGGATTTTCTATGATTTTAGCTTCCCAAGGAGGTTCTGCATCTCCCAAGTCTTCAACCACTTTTTCCTTTTCTTCAATAATCATAGGCGTCCCCAATTGCTCTAATACAAAATAACATTCCTCCTTCTCCACTGGAGTTTTCAATCTCTCCTTCATGCTATGCTCTTCAATTAATTCTCCACATGTGACCATGAGAATTCTTTGCGTACTTAAGCATTGAGAGGCTAATAGGCTTACTACCTTGGTTAAGGTAGCTACAAATTCTAGTGTCTCCCTTTGTATTTCTCCTTGTCCTTGAAGTATAAGGCTAAGGATTTCATCCATTGAGGATTGGAGTGATTAAGAGGGTTCATTGTCTTGGAGAAAGGGTTCATTATAGGAAGGTGGTTCTTCTTGGTAAGGGTATGGGGGTGTGTATTGAGGTGATATTGAGATGGTATATTGAGGTGGTTCTTGGGAGTATTAGTATTGGGATGGTGGTTCCATGTATAGCTCATGTGGTTCAAAAGGTGGTTGGTGTGGTGGATATGGATTAAGGTCATATGGAGGTGCTTGGTGAAAAGAGGCTTGTGAGTATGGCTGAGGGTTATGTTGTGGATATAGCTCATAGGCATATGGTGGTGGTTCTTGAAAGTCACAAGGAGATTCACCATAGCCATTTGATTGGTATGCATCATAGAATGGCTCTTCTTCATAGTACATTGGTGGAGGTTGTTGCCAAGAAGATTGATCATTTGCATATGGCTCCTCCCACCTTTGAGTGTCCCATCCTTGATACACATTCTTATTGAAGTTCTCATCACCTACAACATAGTTGTAATCACACTCATAGCCAAAGTGAGAATTCATGATAGCAAGAGAAAATAAGAAACAAAAACTAATAAGAAATAATGAAAAACTAATAAGAAATAATGAAATAAAATACTAAGACTAGCAAAAACTAACAAAATTCTACAACTAGCAAATAAAGCAAAAAGCAAGATATTCACACTATTCACATATGTACAATAACCAATAACATAACGCGGCAACGACGCCATTTTGATGATTAGATTTTTGATGGTTTATAATTTCACAAATGAATTCTCGTTGCAAGTATAGTTCCTAAACCAAACAATAATCTTTTCATACAAGAAGTTGTTTGTCACTAAAACAAACCCCTAAATTTATAAACCGAAGTATTTAAACCTCGGGCCGTTCTCCCTAGGAATCACAATAAAGTGTCTTGTTATTGGTTGTGAGTTATTTTGGGGTTTTTGAGATTTTAGACAAGAAATATAAATGGCAAAGAAAATAAACTAACAACTAATAAAGCTCTTGGCAAGATATGAGAACTAGAAGTCCTATCCTAGTTATTCTCCTCAATTGTGATAACAAATTGTCCATTACTCCCACTTAGTTAACCTCTAACCATGGAAGAAAGTCAAGTAGATGAATCAATTTGATTCCTCAAGTCCTAATCAACTCCTAAAGGAAATACTAGCTTTAGAGGCATTCAAATCAATTAGCAACTTCTCATTATCAATCAACAAGAGAATTAGATAACTCAAGAGTCACTAATTACTCAACCAAAGCTAAGAGGAACAAAATCTATACTAAAACCCAACCAAGCATTTTATCAAGCACTTGGAAGGTACAAAAGAAAAGAATAGTAAATTGATAACAAAAATAGAAGCTAACAACAATTATTGAAAGGAATTAACAACAACAATAAAAAAAACACAATTATTATGAATTACCTTGATTGAATTGAAAGAGAGTAGAAGAAACAAAAGTAGATCTACAACAAAACATAAGAACAACATAAAAGAGATTACAACAAAAGAATGGAAGAAGAATAAATGTAACTACAAGGAATTGAGAAGATAGAAGTAGAAGAAGATGAATCTAAATCTAGATCTAAGAACTAAACCTAATCCTAATCCTAATTCTAGAGAGAAGTGAGAGCTTCTCTCTCTAAAACTACTTCTAACTACTTCTAAAACTAAACTATGACTAATGGTGACAAGTATGTTGATTCCCCTTCAATCGTTGGCTTAAATAGCATCAGAAATGAGTTGGATTGGGCCCACAAGGCTTCTAAAATCGCTGGCCACAAGTTGCATTAAGTGGATCATGTGCCACCATCGGTGCATCCGCATACCATACGCGTGCGCGCCCCTATCCGCGATGTAACCAAATCTTATCTCATTTCGAAGCCCCGGATGTTAGCTTTCCAACCCAACTGGAACCGCATCATTTGGACTTCTATAGCTCAAGTTATAGTCGATTAAGTGCGAAGAGGTCGGCTTGACAGCTTTTGCGATTCCTACATTTCTTCATGAGTTCTCCATTTTTACATGCTTTTCCTTCATTCTCTTGATCCAATCTTTGCCTCCTAAATCTGAAATCACTTAACAAACATATCAAGGCATCTAATGGAATCAAGGTGAATTAAATTTAGCTATTTTAAGACCTAAAAAGCATGTTTTCACTCTTAAGCACAATTAAGAGAGAAGTTATAAAACCATGCTATTTCATTGAATAAATGTGGGTAAAAAGTTATAAAATTCCCTAAATCAAGCACAAGATAAACCCTACAAATGGGGTTTATCAATCAATTCCCCAACACTTAAATAATAGCATGTCCTCATACTAAACCAACAAGGAAGATAATCAAAGGGGTAATCAACTTATTAAATGCAACTATCTATATGCATGCAAGCATGTATATGCTATATATCTATTTATCTATAATGTCCTATTGATTTGGTGAAAACAAGCAAGTGATCTAATTCCAAGAAAGTATAAACAAGCTAGGGCTAAGCAAAGAATTCATTCAATGCAAACAAGATCTAGATAATTGATTCACTTATCAAAATTAAGCAACTCGCAAGAATGCATGATAAAGAGAGGTGGAAACATAGAATTGGGTAATTGAATCCTCAATAGGTGTGTATACACTCTAATCACTCGGTGTTTAGAGTTTCAATCACTCAAGTCTCTTCTAATCATGCTTTCAAGGAATTGCTTTTCATCTAACAATCAACAATAAGTGATGTATGAATGCAATTATCATGAGGACTTCATACGGTTGTAATCGGGTTAGGGTAAAGGTGGGATAGGTATAGTTAAGTGGACTAAAATGGTTAAATCCTTGATTAGTTTAAGCTCCACATCAACCTATATCAACCAATTTGAAACAAAAATGCAATCCTAACCTTCCATCATTTCCAATTCACTAACATTCATGTATGCTTTTCACAAGGACACCCCATATGCAATTCTTTATTCATTTGTTTACTCTTCAGGGTGACTTTGCATCCCTTTTTATGATGAAGAGTTTTTTTTGAATGAAAGTAAATTGCATATGGTTAAGTAATTCATATATGAATGTTCCTATTTTCCAAAATTGTCAATAAATACCCAAAAGTAATATTTTCAATCACTACCAACGTTTCCCAATATCCCCCCCGGTTAAATGTAACACACCCCTTCAACCTAAGCTAATCAAGGATGCAATCCAAGGTTGTTTGTGATTTTCTGCTTATGGTTGTGATGTGGTGATATTAAGAACAATGGGGTTAAAAAAGGCTCAAAAAGGGTTAACAATGGTAGATGTAAAGGGTAGGTCTATATGGGTTAGTGAGCTTACGCAAAGATGGCCTCAATCATGCTCAATGCAATTCAAAACATCAATAATTGGAAATAAAGAATCAAGCAAAACCAAGATCACAATCATAGAAGAGATATGTCACACAATGAACAAAATTAGTCGTAAGATATGTAACCACTCATTCAAGCTCAAAACTCACAAGGTATATGTTCTTTGCTCTTCTATGTTCCGTAAAGCCATTCAAGCAAGTTTAAAAAATTGTTTTCGAATCAATTCAATAGAAAGCCCAAAATTGTTGGAAAGTCATGTCATTTTTCACCAAAATTATTCCCTATATATGTATGTATGTATGTTGTAATGGATGCAAAATTTTTCAAAATTTCCTAGCTCTTTTCCTGATTTTCAACGAGCAAAAAGTAACATGAACAATTAGGATCAAGATAAACCAGGCATAAGCTATTCACATCATCCAATCACAATCCATATCTATACTATGTACCATGCAATATCAAATGCAACATGTATATATATACCCAAAATAAAAGTGCAATAGTCAAAGTACTATAAACATCCGCAAAAGCATAATAAAAAACAGAAGTAGCTAAATGACAAGTGTTCGGAAGAGAGTATGTACACTCAAAAATAGAATATCCTCCCCCACACTTAAGTCATGCACTATCCTCAGTGCCCAAAATAGTCAATCGGGGGGGGGGGGGGAATCAAGCATGAGAAGCTCCATTGCCAGGCGGTGGTGGGTGATGATGACGCTGGTAAACGATGACAGCTCCAGAAGGACGTGAGGCTGGGTCGGCTTGGTGCTCCTCCGATGTCTGACTGGCTGGCTCTGCAGCTCTCTCGGCACTCGACTCAAGCACAGCTGCTGGCTCCTCAACTCTAGGTTCCTCTACTCTAGCTCCGGTAGCTGGACTGCCTGGCCAGCTTCAACTGCTGGCTCTTCTGGTGCTGGCTCAGGCTCTGGTGTGTCCGAAGGAGATGGTCCAGGATCCTACCCATCAAACTTTTCCACTATCCACAGGAAGCAGCGAGCGTTGCGGCGCTCGATACGGTGCAGAGTCTCCAAAATCTCCCGACCCAGCTCATAAGGCATCTGGAGTCGGTGTACGGGCACATGAGGTGCTGAAAGAGGTACTGATGGCTCTGCTGCTGCTGATGTAGGCTCAGAGGTCTTCTTCTTCTTCGAAGGCGGTCCTTCGAAGTCTCTATATGGCAGAAAGGGCTGCTTACTGATGGAGGCAGACATCCAGTCTGTCGGACGTATCTCTACACCAGATAAGGCTGCAAATCTAGTGATCAATGATGGAAAGGGAATGTTGAATTTTAGCTGTAGGTTCACCTTCATCATCGACTCTCTGATTAGGAGAAGAACAGAGATCCTCTTCCCCTCCAGAATAGCCCATAGTATTACTGCCACCCAGACTCTGATATGCGTGGCATGCGTGCTCGGGAGAATGTAGTCAGCGATGATCTGCTACCAGATCATCGCCTCTGGGTTGAGGTCAATGCATGCAATGCTCAACGGAACCACATTGTCCCCTTTACTGTACTCCCATCTAGCTTCAGGCTGACCTATCTTTTCCAGGACCACATCCAAGGAAAACTTGCCCGATGAGACGTCCTTCATTACTTGAGTGTAAGCGTCACGAGCCGGAGGAATATGCAGAATATCTAAGAGGGCCTCTAAAGCACTGTCAGAGGTGTCCAAGGTGACACCTCTTAGGAAAATAGTTTTGGCATCCCTCTTTAGGAGATTTGCATAAAATTTGACCAGGTGTTCATTTACATCCACCGGGTCAGATTTTATGAATCCCCAATGATAGAAATCAAGTCGGTTAAGGATCGCATCTGCATATTTCTCAGGCAGGTTTAGCTTTCTCTCATAATGAAAGGCACATTTTTCTAATTTTTATATTGCTCCTGGGCTTCAGCATTAATGAATGTGTCTGGTTGGTCACTTGGGGGTACGGAAGGAGGGCGAGCCAAAAGGTTGGCTTTTTCCTTCCCTTTTCGAGGCATCCTGAAAAAGAAAAAAAAAACAAAATACAACTCAGAAAAAACAGATAATATTCACAGAAAGAAGAAGGATATAATCAAACAATTCAAATAATAGCCATCAGAACAAACAAATACTCAATCCAGGAAAAACATGTGTAAACAATCAATGGTTCAAAAAGAGATGTGTTTTCCCAAGATCAAGTAACCTAAGTGACAAATCAACTAGTGATCAATCAATTGAAGCATACATAGGACTTAAGTGTATTAATGCAAGTGAATTGAAGTAAGGGATAGTGATTATTGCACTTTTGCATTAGAAATCAGAAGTTTTGCAAAACTTGGCATAAAGAGCAATAATCAAGGTTGCAGTGAAAGCATCTACATATTCATGTTGAAAAGATAACTGACAAGCACATATACATAACTTCTCGCCTAAAACAATATTCCATTGAAAAACAGATTGTATTGCTCAAAAACAAAATCGAACGAGTTGCTATGCATAATGTCATTAACGTTAGAGGTACATGAATAGGCATTTAGTCAATTCACAAGGAAAGCAATGTGTGTACTGCTCATGCCACCAACAGGGCATGCAGTACATCATACAGTCAATCAACCAGCCATGCACTTACAAGTACCAAATACAAGGCTGAAAACTATTTATTGCAATTTAATTGGTTTCAAGAACAAAAACAAGTGCATAGGGAGAGGTTGATTATTATAGGATGATAAGTACAACAAGATTGGTATCAAACAAGAAAATCACAAAGCAAAACGAAGTTTAGTTTGATATTTCAGCATGAATTCGTAGTGCATTAAACAAAATTCCAGGCAGCATCCATTTTTAGCAGAAAATTTGCATAAGTAGGAATCATAATGCAAAATGGAAGGAAAATTCAAATGCCATGTTGATCAGACATAGAAATTGAATCAAAAACTCCCATTCGGGCAATTTATCAGGAAAGTTATGTGTAGAATTTAAAGAGCAGAAATCACAGTTCACTAGACATGGTAGCAGTCACAGCATTCAGCCATAACAGGGCAAAACATCATTCAGGGCTTAGCAAAAATTCAAACAATCAGGCAGCATTACCAATTCAACAGGGAAACATAAGTCATCTAACCTAAAACCACCTAAAAACTAAAGCAGAATTTAAAAGCAGAAATAAACAGAAGCGGCAGAATGAAACAGAAGAGAAGGGAATAAGGCAGGGCAGAAATGAAACATGCAATGTAGAGGAGAAGAAAGCAGATGGAGGAGTTGTGATAAACGGTGGCGGCGGCACAGAAGCTCGCCGCCGCTGGTGGTGTCTGGCGGAGCAGAGAGGCGGCTTAAAGGCTAGCGCTGGTGTGCGGTAGAGACAGGGAAGAGAGGGGAAAGGGAAATGTAGAGGAGAGAAGAGAAAAGGAGGGTGAGGGAAAAGAGAGAGTAGATGTGACGGTGGCGGCGTGGAGGTCGCCGGTGGGTGGGTCGTGGGGTGGAGAGGTGTTGTGGGTTCAGAGAGAAGGAAAGGAAGGGGTTGGGGTAAGAGAGGTGCTGTGGGTTCAAGTAATTAAATGGAAAGCAAGTAAAGGCAATGAAAATAAAAATTAAATGGCAAAAAGAGCTCTTGGCAAGAATTGGGGAATTAAGGATTCCTATCCTAGTTATGGACTACAAACATGGTAACTGTGTAGAATTAATCCCAATTAGTCAATCCTAACATCGAGAATTAGTCAAAAGGGCATAATTGATCTCAATTCACAAGTCGTAGCCAACTCTATTAATGGAAGGCTTAGAGCTAGTGGAAACCAAATCAACTAACAATCCTCACACAATGTAGAATAGACATCAACCACTCAAGTTCACCCAATTACCCAATTTCCCAACCAAGAGTGTGAAAAACTAGGCAAAAATCTAACCAAGTATTTTATCAAACACTTGGAAGGTATAAAAGAGAAGCATGGTAAAATAACAAGAGATAATAAAATCTACAACTACCAATAGAAAGAAAATAACAGTAACAACCAAATTAAACAATAAGAAACATAAAATATGAATTTCATTAATTAAAATTAAAAGTAACAAAGTGTCATAAACATAAAAGAACAAAGGAAGGGAAATAACAAATAGAATTAAAGAACAAGAGTGCAAGAACAATAAATGGCAAGAAAAAGTAAATGAAAACAAGAATTAAACCTAAATCTAAGAAAGATCTAACCTAGTCTACCTTAATTCTAGAGAGAAGGGAGAGCTTTTCTCTCTAGAATATAACCTAAAGCATGTTTCTAATATACCCTAATTGCTCTCCACTTGACATGGAGTGATACCCCTTTGACATAGCACTGAATCAACTTCAGAGAGTCTAAAACTGGGCTCTGGGGGCCCAGAAATTGCCCCCAGCATTTTCCTTTAAGTGAGTCATGTTCTGGGACCTGTGCGTATGCACAAAGTTGTGTACGTACGCACACTTGCTGATCTTTCACTTGTGCGTATTCATAGATTGTCGTGCGTACGCACACAATCTGTTGTGCTTCTTGTGCGTACGCAAAGTAGGTTGTGCGTATGCACACTCTAATGTGTGCTTCTCTTTTGTTTTCTTCATGTTTTCTCCCAATTGTATGCTTTTCTTCCACTCTTATCAAGCCACTCCTACCTATTATACCTGAAATCACTCATCAAAACCATCCAGACATTGAATGGGGGTAAAAGTGGGATAAAATTGATTAAATTGAGCACAAAATAGCATGTTTTCACAATTAAGCTCAACTTAGGGAGAGAACACAAAATTATGCTATTTGGATGAATACATGTGGGTTTATATAATGAAATCCACTCAAATCAATCCAAAATTTATTGTCAAATATCGATTCATCAGAACTGCAGGAGCTTCACCCTCATTTAGATTGGGCGCACTTTAAACCTGGCATTCGGCCTGAGGGAGGAAGATTGGTGGCCATTAAACCGGCGTTGATCACTTACAGCCTGCCATGGAAGGAATCACTCACAGTTGGAAAAAGACAGTAGGAGAGGTTGATCCAGAAGAATGAAACACCTCCGAAGCCTCAACCATTCTCTTATCACTGGTTTCACTCAAATTAAGTAATTTCATTCCTATTCTTGTTTAATACATTTATCTCAACAAACTATCTTTTCTAATCACTTGACTAAGATCTACAAGGTGTCCTAGCTTGATTCAAAATAACAATCTCCGTGGGATTAACCCTGACTCACCTCATGTATTACTTGGACGACCCAGTGCACTTGCTGGTTCAGTTGTGCGGAATTAATTTCCATGCACCACAAATGCTTTATTTTAAATACTAAAGACAATCTTGGAAAGTTTGATCCAAAATCTTATGAAGGAATTTTTGTTGGTTATTCAACCACTAGTAAAGCATATAGGGTTTACTTCAAGGAATATAGAATCATAGAGGAGTCTATACATGTTACATTTTGTGATGCTAATCCTATTTCAAGTGTTATTGAGGAAAATAATACAGGAATTGAAACTAAATTAAGCTCTGAAAAGAATCAAAGTAAAGAAAAATTAGTACTCACATTGGAAAATGCTATCCCTAATTTTGTAGAACAAAATGCAGGGGACAATTCTATTTTGTCTCTTACAAAAACAAAGAATTCTAGAAATCTCAATATTGCAGAACTCAATCATACCCAACCTGAGATCACTTCACCAAAACCTAGAGAATAGAAGTTCCTGAAGAAGTATCTACATGAGTTTATTATTGGAGATTCATTTCATAGAGTTACCACAAGATCATCAAGTAGAAAAAAGGCCAAACTCAATAATCTTGCTCTAATATCACAAGTGGAACTCCAAAATATGAAGGAAGCCCTTGATGATCCTTCTTGGATCAAGGCAATGAAAGAAGAATTGGTCAAATTTGAAAAGAATGAGGTTTGGACTTTGGTGCCTAATCCGAATGGTAGGAAGGTAACGGGTACTAAATGGATATTTAGAAATAAATTGGGTGAGGATGATAGTGTTGTTAGAAACAAAGTGACGAAGAAGAACTATTGTATAGTTTGGAATCGACCAAAACAAACGTCAATTTGTTGGTAGCATAGTCCAAACCAACAATGAATTTCCTTAATCAAATGCTTATAATTTCTAATCAAAACCGAGAGTAGTTAAACCTCGGGTCGTTCTCCCTAGGATGCAATTGAAGTGTTATTTCTTTGGTTGTTAAGGCAAAAGGGGGTTTTCAAGCAAGAAGTGAAAGATTAAAAGAACTTAAGAAATAAAAGAACTAAGGAATGATCAAAATTGGAATTAATGCAATTAAAGAGAAGGCAAGATCAAAAATAGCAAAAATGCAAGATATGTAATAAAGAGCCTTGACTTGGGAATGAGAATCCAAGGGATCCTATCATTGCCATAACCACAACTATGATACTTATGATAAGTCAGTCTCGCCTAGTCAACCCCTACCATCGAGGAGTAAGTCAAGCAAGCATTATTAACCTTAATCCATAAGTCCCAACCAACTTTCCAAATTAGTTGATAAAAGGATAGCATCAATGGAAACAAGAGTCAACTAACTACCCAAGAATTACCACTAAATGTCGGACATTATGACTCTAGTATCCTAGGAATTCAACCCACAAGCCAAGGTATGAAAATCTACTCAAAATCTAAGGTTGACATTTTCACAAACACCTTGTGTGCATAAAAGTAAAACATGGGAAATTGTAAAGGAAAATGGAAAATTATCACCAACTATCAACAAAATAAAACATAAACAAGCAATCAAACATAAAGAGAGCATAAAATAGTAAATTCATTAATCGAAACTTCAAAAACTTAAAATTGCAATTATAAACAAGTAACTTGAACCAAGGCAAATGAAAGTAGATGTGCTATAATTAAAGAAAAATTGAGAGTACCTACAATTAAAGAGGCAAAATCAAAGATCAAAGCTTGCTATAAAATGCTACAATTGAAATAGAAACTAAAACCCTAAGAGAGCAATGCTACACTACTCCTACTCCTACTCCTAATTACTCTCTAGAACTCTCTAAGTGAGCCCCCTAAGCTAATGCCTTCATATGAGATGTTGTCCCATTGATATAGCCTTTGATTTTAGCCTCAAGCCTTCAGAAATGGGCCAAAAAGAGCCCCAAAACGCGAGTGCACATGCATTTTTAATAAAGGCACGCACTGGGTCATGTGTGGACGCATAGACATGTGCGCCCGCACACTCAGCTGAAAATGCTCCTGTGCGTATGCACAGGTGCTCATGCGCACGCAAACCCCACTGTGTTTGCTTTTCCTTGTTTTCTTCATGTTTTCTCCCTTGTACATGCTTCCTTCCACTTTTGGCCATCCATTCTTGCCTTCAAGGCCTGAAATCACTCACAAATCATATCACGGCATCGAATGACATAAAAGTGGAATTAATTTGCTCTATTAAAGCATAAAATTGCATGTTTTCACATTTAGGATCAAATTAGGGATCAAACACAAACGTATGCTATTTTGGTGCTTAAGTGCGAGTTCATATACTAGAATCCATTCAAATCAAGCCAAAATATATCGAAAATATGGACTCATCACAAAGCTAGACTAGTAGCTCAAGGGTATGACCAAGAGGAGGGCATTGACTTTGATAAGTCATTAGCTCCAGTTGCTAGAATGGAAGCAATAAGGTTATTGCTTGCATATACATCCCACAAAGGGTTTAAGCTTTTCCAAATGGATGTTAAATGCACCTTTTTAAATGGATTTATTGATAGAGAAGTGTACGTAGTACAATCCCTCGATTTTGAAAATAAAGATTTCCCAAACCATGTTTTTAAACTCTTTAAAACCCTTTATGGTTTGAGACAAGATCTAAGAGCGGTATGAAAGATTTAACTCTTTCTTATTGAAAAATAGCTTTCAAAGGGGTACTGCGAATACAACTCTTTTCATTAAAGAGTCGGCTAATAAAGCCTTGTGTGCTGATTTTAAAAACTTAATGACTAGTGAGTTTGATATGAGTATGATGGGAAAACTCAGCTTCTTCCTAGGACTCCAAATCAAACAAACTCCTAGTGGAATTTTTGTGTACCAAGGTAAATATGCCTAGGAGTTAGTAAAAAAATTTGGTTTAGAAAAGTCCAAAACAATGAGTACACATATGCATCTAAATTCCAAACTTGAAAAGGATGAAATAGGAAAAGATGGTGGATGAAACAAGGTATAGAAGAATGATAGGATCTCTTATGTATCTAGCTTTCTCTAGACCGGATATTATTCATAATGTTGGTGTATGTTCTAGATTTCAATCTCATCCAAAAGAATCACATTTTTCTGATGTGAAAAGGATCATTAGATACATCAATGGCACTACTGATTTTGGTCTTTGGCATCCCAAATCTAATGAGTTTGTTGAGTATTTACTTTTAGGTTAAAAAACTAGTTTTGTTAAATTTAGTTAAAAAACTCAACATCAATGGCACTTTAGGAGTCTATTGCTTTCTTGGACAGTCCTTGAATATGTGGTCAAGTAAGAAGCAAGCTACTGTTGCTCTATCCAGTACTGAGGCCGAATATATAGTATCTTCTTCTTGTTGTTCTCAATTGATTTGGCTCAAAACACAACTTGTAGATTACAAATTACAAGTCAAAAGTATCCCTTGATTTTGCGATAACTTGAATGCAATTAACATTTATAAAAATCCTGTTTTATACTCAAGAACTAAGCACATTGAAGTGAAATTTCACTCCATTAGAGAACATGTGCAAAAGGGTACAATTGACATACAATTTGTGAAATATGAGGATCAATTGGCTGATATTTTTATAAAACCTCTGTGTGAAGATAGATTTTGTAAATTGAGAACTGTATTAGAGATTCATGATGCTGAGTTTTTTAACTAAATTTAACAAAATTATTTTCTGGTTGTTTTTGTCTCTCAGGTCAACAAGAGATAAAACTGGACAGATGATGACTCCCTCTAGGTTCCATGAAGTTCAGAAATTGTGTTGATGATTTTAATTAATCTGGGACAAAACTAATTTTTGGTGGTCCCTTATGTTTCCTTAAATACCATCATTGGGTCCAAGAGAAAGAAATTCTATTTAATGAAGTAGGCCTAATTACTTACCTTGATCACTAATACTAAAGAGTATTTACTTTTAGGTTTTCCATTCAAGTCAAATCAGTTTTAGTTTTTTTTTTCTTTTTCAAAATCTTTATTTGACTTGTCATTTCAAAACTCTCTGCATTAATTTTAAAATTCAAAATTCTTTGAATCACATTTTCATTTATTCTTTTTTGTGTTTTCAAAGAATTTCTGAGAAGTTAAAGAAGTTATTGTTTGATAACTTCTCATCTCTCTCCATCACTCTACTACTTCCACTTTATCCTTCATAATACCCTCTTTAAGATAAGAAAGAAGGTTGTTACCCGTAGAGGCACCGGTACCATACGTCCTCTGTAACACCCTAATTAGCCTAAGCCTTACCTCGTGTCGTAAAGAAAAGGTTAATCAAAGGTTACGACAGTTCTAAGCTTATACATATCTTATATATAGAAGGAATTAATAATATCTAGAAGCCCGATGAAGAATATAGCTAAAAAAATAGGATTTAAAAAGTGCAAAACGTACTAGTGAAGACCCTAGCTTAAAGCAAAAGAAATAGTTATCGAGTAACAAAACATCATAGTATAATAGTATAATATCATAAGACACTAGCCACGACTCGCGGAGTTTAAGCCGGCTAGCCATATACAGACCGTGTATGAAACCAGACAGTAAAAATAGCTTATACAAGTTTTGTTCTCTCAATACAAGCCTCTAGGCCAAAGTAAAATACAAAAGTGAGAGACATATATATATATATATATATATATATATATATATATATATATATATATATATATATATAAGAAATCAAAAGCTCCAAAAGATAGTCCAGATCCTCCGCTCTTGTCACCAATCAGACAACTCACTGAGGTGGGTTGCGACCTGCCTCTGAAAAACACAACAAAATATGGTATGAGAACCGGAGGTTCTCAGTATGGTAACAGTTCCCAGTGATGTAGGATATAAGACCCCGAGACGCCAAAGGCAATACTAGACTCCATATCCATCACAAGATTCAAGCTTAAAATATACTAACCCAAAACAGCATAATATGTAGTTCCTTAATACAACTTAAGCCGTAGTACCATAAAAGGGTAGTCTATCTTAGGAAATTTCTACTCTAATCAAACACCGTTGTCCCATAGCCATCACCAACCGATCTGCCACGCGATCCCATCTCCACTGCCTTCCGACCCCCGTCAACTCCAATAAAGCACAAGTATATACAACACAAGTAAAGCACAAGTAGAAGCATATATAGCAGTTAATACAATTAGCAGTTAGACATGTTGTACAGATAGGGAATCCAAAATTCAAGTCGACAAAGCATACAACCAGGTAGAAAATGCATGTGATGAATGCCTACCCTACTGGCTGTGATATCACATTGTCGGTTCAACTGCCAACCCGAGTCATCTCCATGGAGTTGTTGCCCTGCGGATTCATGGTGTGGGAACCCCCGAGATATAGTGCTCGGATCACTATCCAGGGTTTTGCGCCTGTACCCTCTGATGATCCGAAGGGATGCGAGCATGATCTATTGCCACCGACCTCATATCTAAGCACAAGCGGGACGAACCACCACCCTTACGCCACCGCCGCTACCTCAACAGGCGGGATCTAACCTCGGCCTTTGCAGGACGCATAGCGTCTCATAATCTCAATGAAAGGTGATACAGTGGTTTTTCAAAAATATTTTAGTACATGGTGGATCCATCACTTCATTCAGAGTCCTTGACTCCTTTCAACCACTGTCCATTCACATTTCAGATCCTTGCTTTCACATCTCATTCATCAACCATTCATCACACATCAACAAACCTCCCCAATACATAGAAACCCAGTACTCCGTCTGCTAACATTTTCCCAAGGGATAGCATTTAAAACCCTTGAACCATTTCCCATGTTTAAAAACCTAAAAATATGGTCAAAAGTCTTAAAAAAGTGTGATGGAAGATTACAACCTCGTCGGGGAAGTGAATTAGTTGAAAACAGAGCAAATTTTGAGAAACAGGGCGTGTGCGTCAGCACAGGGATGTGCATGCGCACGCCCAGGAAATTTTTAAAAGTGTGCGTACGCTCTTGGGTGTGCGTACGCACAAGTATCAAAACACAAAAGGGTCTATCCACTTGCACAACCTTTGCGAGCGCCCCCAACAAACTGGCCTCTCCAACATGTGCGTGCACACAGGTTTGTGCGTACGCACAGGTTGCCATTCTCCCATTGGTGTGCGTGCGCACAAACCGTGCCAGCGCTGCAGGCAGATTGCCTGCCTCTGCGTGTGCGGACGCACAGGTCTATGCATTCGCACAGGTCACCATTTACGCAGAGTGTGCGTGCGCACATACCAGAAAACTCAGAATTCTGTAACTTTGCAAAATTTCTAATTTTCAACACTAATTTTTGAATGATCATAACTTCCTCTACAAAATTCCAAATTTCACAATCTTTATACCGATTTAAAGAGTTTTCAAAGGTCTTTAATTCTAAACAAATTTCAACCAATTTTGACAACCGAGGCAAAAGTTATGATCAAACAAAGTTCACCAAAATTTTACTTTTACCCAAAATCACAACTTTCACAATTGCTTTGCAAAACACAATCAAAACCAAACCAAACCATTCTCAAATTCCACCCTTCATCAAAATCAACCCTCTATATCTTACCACACCAAAATTACCATATTTTGCTTCCCTTTTCCTCATCCACAACATCCGTATCCATATATCTCATATATCAAACTTTATTAACAAATTCTAACAACATTACCAATCAATCAACACCCACATCTCATTTATCGACATAATTCATTTCTCAATTTCACGATTCATTTATCCTCGTCATACCACTATTAATCATCATTTCATCAAGCATCATCAAACAATCACATCCAACAATTCAATAACTATTCAAATCCAATCCTATCCTATGGGTCACTAGCCTAAGTGTCCATGAATATTATATACTACATAGAAAAAATCAAAACCATGTCGTGGCCGATTCTCAATATAAACTAAATGAGCTTCTAACTAAAATCCAACCACCAATGTAGCTCCAACAAGCCCAAAACTCACAATAATCAAGCTATATACATATAAATCACTACAAAATCAACCTAGGGCTCAACATAAACCAAAGTTCACAAGAGATCAAAGCCTCTTACCTTTTCCAACAGATTTGGATGCCAAAACCCAATGCTAAGCAAGGATTAGAGTGAAGCTAAACATCAAGAATCACAAAAACTCACTTAGCCATGAACCCTAGGTATCCGAAATTTTGGAGAGAAGAACTGGAAGGATTTCGAGTTTACCTCTAGAGTTTCTTGGATGGGTTTTGTAGAGCTCTCCGCAAGGAACACGTAGCCGCTAACGGCACGCAAATCGGAGCTCTAGAACTCAAGATATGAGCTTGAGAAGATTGAGGTGATTAGGGTTCAACCTCTTCTTCTCTCCCTCTTTCAAATCTGAAGTGTGTATGTGTTTTATGAGGCTAGGGTTCATTAAATGAACCTTTATGTATGTTGGACTTTGGCCCAACTTGGGTCCGGTTAAACTCGTTAGCATTTTTAGCTCATTTGGCCCAACTTCGGGCCAAACCTTTAAAATAAACGCCCGATTTTCCAGTTCTACTGTTTTTCTAAGGTTTTTAATTGTTTCTACTTTTTCTTACGTGGCACCGGGCAGACTTAAACCGGTTCAATCGCCGATTCACAGTTTTTTCATGGTTTTTTGCAGCAAACACATTTTCTGACTCGGAAAGACCCATCAAATCCAAAAATGATGTTTAAAACCTCAAATCCTCATGCTAGCTTTTTGGAATCAAATTTGGGCAACATAACCACTTAATTAACCAGTTTGATTAATTATGGTTCTTACATTCTCCCCACCAAATAAGAAATTTTTCCCTCAAAATTTGAATTACCTGAAAAGCTTGGGATAGTCCTTTCGCATCTCAGACTCCAATTCCCAAGTATGCTCTTCAACTTCTACTCGCTTCCAAGAAACTTTAACCAACTGAACTTCCTTCCCTCGCAGCTTCTTTACACTGGTGTCATCAATTCTAACTGGTGTCACTTGAAAAGTCAAGTTTTCCCTCAACTCGACCGTCTCAGGCTCTAAGACATGAGTCGCATCCGACGTGTACTTACGGAGTTGTGACACGTGGAACACGTCATGTATGTTAGATAGGTTAGATGGCAAAGCAACTTGATATGCCACCGGCCCGAATCGCTTTAGGATCTCAAACGGTCCTATATACCTCGAATTCAACTTCTTGGTCTTGATTGCCCTTCCAATCCCAGTTGTTGGTGTAACACGTAGAAACACATGCTCTCCCACTTCGAACTCCAACGGTTTTCTTCTCTTGTCCGCATAACTCTTCTGTTGACTCTGAGCAATCAAAATTCTTTCTCATATCTTCTTAATCTTCTCCGTAGTCTCTGCTACCACATCTGGGCCCAATACACTTGCTTCACCCGATTCATACCAACAAAGTGGAGACTAGCACTTCCGTCCATACAAAGCCTCATACGGAGCCATCCCAATGCTCGCATGAAAGCTATTGTTGTATGCAAACTCCACCAATGGTATGTAGCGGTCCCAATTTCCAGGTTGATCCAAGATACACGCTCTCAGCATATCTTCTAACGTCTGAATAGTCCTTTCCGACTGTCCATCTATTTGTGGATGATACGCCGTACTAAGACATAGCTTCGTACCGAAAGCTCTTTGAAAAGCTCTCCAAAATCTTGAAGTGAATCAGGGATCACGGTCTGATACTATGCTTGACGGCACACCATGCAACCTTACTATCTCCTTTATATATAACCTTGCTAACTCTTCCATAGAGCAGTTTACTCGAATAGGTAGAAAATGAGCAGATTTGGTTAAGCAATCCACAATCACCCAAATCGCATCAAATCCCGACCTAGTCTTATCTCGTCCTAGTCTTTGGTAGACCGGTCACAAAATCTATTACAATTCCTTCCTACTTCCACTGAGGAATTTTAAGTGGTTGTAGCATTCCTGATGGTTTCTGGTGCTCTATCTTTACTTTTTGGCAAGTTAAACACCTGGATACCACAGTAGCTACATCACCCTTCATCCCCGGCCACCAGGACATCTTCTTTAAGTCATAATACATCTTTGTACTTCCTGGGTGAATAGAAAACCCTCTCTCCCAACATCCGGTATACAAATCCTCATCGTCTTTGGTGAGCTCTCCAAGTCTCTGCTCACCAACTGGTTGAAACAATTACTGCAGCTTTTGTTCATCTTATTGAGCCCTTTGGATTTCCGTCTTAAACGTGCTTGAAATCTGTAACTGGTTCAAGCAAGCTCTTCTGGTAACCTCTCCGATATCCAACTTAAGATCTGCAAACTTATCTACTAACTCCTCTTCCTTAATTCGCATCCAAGCTATTGTCAAGGACTTCTGACTCAAGGCGTCTGCTACCACATTCGCCTTTCCAGGATGGTAACTCAGATTAAAATCATAGTCCTTTAACAACTCCATCCACCTCCTCTGACGCATATTTTGCTCTTTCTAGTCAAAGATGTAGTTGAGACTCTTATGATCAGAAAAGACGCTAAATCTCACTCCGTACAAGTGGTGCCTCTAGATATTCAATGCAAACATAATCGCGGCTAATTCCAAATCATGAGTTAGATAATTTACCTCATGCGGTCTCAGCTGACACGATGCGTAAGCCACCACGTTCTGGTGTTGCATCAACACACAACCCAAACCTTTCAACGAAGTGTCACAGTACACTTCAAACGGTTCATGCGGTTCCAGCAAGATCAAAACAGGTGCTGAAGTTAACTTTTGCTTCAAAGTTTGAATACTCTCTTCAAACTCCGACAAGCAAAAGACACTTCTTTTCTTATCAACTTGGTCATTGGTAGTGCAATCCGGGAAAAGCCTTCAATAAATCACCGATAATATCCGGCTAACCCCCATAAGCTCCTAACTTCTGTCACAGTCGTCGGTCTTTCCCATTCCATCACTGCTTCTACCTTAGAAGGATCTACCGCTATTCCTCTTTTGCTTACCACATAACCTAGGAACTTTACTTCCTCCTTCCAGAACTCGCACTTCGACAACTTATCATACAACTTCCGTTCTTTCAGGATTTGTAGCACAATCCTCAAATGCTCCTCATGTCTTCTATGAAAACCACCACGAACCTGTTTAGAAAGGGACAAAAGACTCTGTTCATATAATCCATGAAGACAGCAGGTGCATTTGTTAACCCAAAAGACATCACCATAAACTCGTAGTGTCCATAACGTGTCCTAAACGCGGTCTTAGGGATGTTATCCTCCTTCACCCTTATCTGATGGTAACCGGATCTCAAATCTATCTTGGAAAACACTCTAGCTCCTTGTAGTTGATCCATCAAGTCGTCTATCCTCGGCAGCGGGTATTTATTCTTCACAGTCACTTTATTCAACTAGCAGTAATCCACATACAATCGCATTCCTCCATCCTTCTTCTTAACCAATAAGACTGGTGCTCCCCACGGCGACACACTCGGTCGAATGAACCTCTTGTTCAGAAGCTCCTCCAACTGAACCTTCAACTCGGCCAGCTCTTTCGGAGCCATCCTATATGGTGCAATCGACACCGGTCTGGCTCCCGGCACCAATTCAATCACAAACTCAATCTCTCTTTGAGGAGGGAATTCAGGAATATCTTCCAGAAATACCTCTGAAAAATCCCTAGCTACCAGGATCTGATCTAAGCCTTGGGTATCACCCGAAGCGTTGGCAGTTAACAAGATGTAACCCTGACACTCTTTCCCACTATAGTGCACCATAATAGAGTTCAGGTAATATCATGTGGTTATCACTGCCCCACTCTCTCCTTCCTGCATAAACCGAATGGTCCATTCAAAGCAATCCAACAAGACCCGATTCTTCGACAACCAATCAAACCCCAGAATCATCTCCAACCCAACCATAGGTAAACAAATCAAATCATGTATAAAATATTTACCCTCAAGCTTGAAACCTACTTGTCTACAACCTGATCTAGTCACAATTGTCTGATGCAGAGTATATACATGCAGATCAAAAGGTAACTTTGACACTTTCAAGCCTAACTCTTCAACTTTAGCAAACGAGATAAACGAATGCGATGCTCCATTATCATATAATGCAATTAAATACTTATCACCAAATAAACAAATACCTCTCATCAACAGATCCGCCTTGGAAGCATCCTTGGCATTCACAGCAAAGACTCGCCCCTGGTGCTGACTCTGATCCACATTCGGGTTCTTCCCACGAGTGCAATCCCTTGTGATATGACCAGGAAGTCCACAGTTGAAGCACCCACTCTGACTTCCTCTTCCCTTACCACGCTGAAACTAATCATGGGTGTTCTTCCTGAAACCTCCATGACCTTGGTGGGCATATCCTCCTCTCTTGATTCTTTGACCCCTCGGATGATGATACTTGCCACGCCCTTTGCTACTACCTCCTCCATGAGTGTCCTTGGATGCAGGCACTGTCTTAGCATATTCTTCCACCACCCTTGCTTTGTTCACTAAGTCAGAAAAGACACGGATCTCCATAGGAGCCACAGCAGTCATAATGCTATCCTTTAAACCTCTCTGGTACTTAATACACCTCCAGCTCTTGTAAGTCTCTGGGTCACCCTGACACACCCAAGAAAACCTACAAAGCTCTTCGAATTTGTTGGTGTATTCTGCCACAGACATAGAACCTTGCTTCAGCTGCATTAGCTCTATCTTCTTCGCTTCCCTTGCAGACTCAGGGAAGTACTTCTTGTAAAAGGCTGTCCGAAATACATCCCACGGAACCGCAGTGTTCTGTAGCTATAGCAAGCGACACTCTGCTTGCCACCAGGGCTGGGCCTCTCCCGCAAGCTGTTAAGCGGAAAACTCCACATACTGATTGTGTGGAACATACTGCGCCTGTAAGGCACGCTCCATGGCCTGGAACCAGTGGTCCGCTTCAGTAGGATTAGTTAATCCTTAGAATGTTGGCGGATGAACCTTGAGGAAAGTTACCAAAGTCATCGGAATGTCTCCCATGTTATCCCCGTTTCCTTCAGCGTTAGCATGAGCATTCCTTTTGCCGTTCACATTTCCGTTGCCATTCCCATTTTCGTTGCCATTCCTGGCCGGTTGACCTAGCCTCTGCATAGCTTGCACAGTCGCAGCAGCATTCGCCTCTATAGTGTTGGCTAGATTCGTGATCGCCGCCATGAATTCGGCATGGTTGTCCGCCGGTTGCTCGTTCCTACTCTCACGTGAATGTGCTTGACCTCATCCGCAAGTAGCCATGTAGGATTCTTGTCTACACCAAACAATCAATATCAAAGGTCTAGTGCTTCAATTTATCCTAAACAGGCACTCACAAACAAGCATGCTATGCATATATCAAACAGATAACCTAATAGCATCAAAGAAAAGACACACAGAGTATGTAATAAAGCACAATCAGTTCATCCCTCAGGCTCACGAGGACGAACTGCTATGATACCACTAAATGTAACACCCTAATTCGCTTAAGCCTTACCTCGCGTCATAAAGCAAAGGTTAATCAAAGGATACGTCAGTTCTAAGCTTATACATATCTTATATATAGAAGGAATCAATAATATCTAGAAGCCCGATGAAGAATATAGCTAAAAAAATAGGATTTGAAAAGCACAAAACGTACTAGTGAAGATCCTAGCTTAAAGCATAAGAAATAGGTATCGAGTAACAAAACATCATAATATAATAGTATAATATCATAAGACACTAGCCACGACTCATGAAGTTTAAGCCGGCTAGCCATATACAGACCGTGTATGAAACCAGACAGTAAAAATAGCTTATAGAAGTTTTGTTCTCACAATACAAGCCTCAAGGCCAAAGTAAAATACAAAAGTGGGAGACATATATATAATAAATCAAAAGACTCCAAAAGATAGTCCAGATCCTCCCCTCCTATCACCAATCAGACAACTTACTGAGGTGGGTTGCGACCTGCATCTGAAAAATACAACAGAATATGGTATGAGAATCGGAGGTTCTCAATATGGTAACAGTTCCCAGTGATGTAGGATATAAGACCCCGAGACGCCAAAGGCAATCCTAGACTCCATCTGTTCCGAGGGTTACCTGAAACTATAGGTCGATCTCGGATGAGATCTTCTGTAATGGTCAGAGTTGTTGTGTCTGACTTATTGGACTTGGTGGCGGTGCTGATTCCTTCGTCCCCAGAGAGTGGGGGTACCTGCAAGGGACTCTGATGCTTAAGTTAGCAAGGGTATTAAACAGGTGTTGAGTAGAATCAGAGTATGAGTTATACCTGGGTGCTCCAGTGTATTTATAATGGTGTAGAGTGACCTTTGCAGATAAGATAAGTTAGTTATCCTATCTTTATCTTTATATTTATCTTTCATAGGAACCGCCCTTATCTTTATAGGCTTGGGCTGCCTTTGGATTGGGGTCATGTTCCTCTATTTGGGCCCTTTATTGGACTTTCCTGTGACTTGGCCGAGCTCTTTGAGAAGAGGTCGGGTCATCCTGACCTGAAGAGGTCGGTCGCTTTGTCTGTAGAACATCCCGAGTCAGACAGCTCGACCCAGGGTATGAACAGTGCCCCTGCTCGAGTTCGGTCTTCCTTATTGAGGTTGAGTCTTTAGTTTTAAGACTTTTGATCCTTCTCAGCTGAAGCCGAACTCGAGCATTTTGTCGCTTTTGTCTTTGTAGGGTTCCCTTTTTGAATGCAGAACGTTTTGCTTTCTTTGAAAATGCGCGCTTTTGGATTAGCGTCCTGGCCTTGGGAATGTGCGAGGGTTTTTAATGCCCCATTAATTGGTTTTTGATGCTCTGTTTCTTTTGGCTTTTATTTTGAAATTTACTCTCAAAAAAATGTTTTTCTCCTCTCTTGCTTTTGCTGTGACTTTCCTTTTTCTCCTCTCCTTCTTTTTTCTTTTAAAAACTTACGTTTCTTGGTGTTTCTTCTTGCAACGTTTGTTCGGCGATCGTAAGTGCTTTCGATGGGGATTTCTAGCTTCATCGTCTTCAACCTTCTTGTGTATTCTTCTTCTTTCTCAGGTTGGTATTGCTTTCCCTTCACCGTTTATTTCTGCTGTGTTGTGTTTGATTTTGAAGCTTTGATTTTGACTGAGTGCATGTTGGAAAGCTTGAATTTTTATCGCGCCTGGTTTGTTACTGTGATGCATGCTTTTTCCTTTTGACCTTACATATGCTTCTGAGTGTATCTTCCTGGTTTGGCTGTTTAGGGCTTTGTATGCTACTACTGATTTCTGAACTGTTGTAGCCTTTTCTTTTGGTGGCTCGTTTGATCTTCTTCGCATTTGTTTTTCTTGGAAAGGGTTTCTGTTGAGACATTAGTCTTGTAGATTTTCCTGAATCTTTATTCCCTGATTGCCTCCAAAGGATGCCCCTAGACCTTGGGTTGTGTCCTGGGGTTTTCCTTTTTATCTGTTGTACTGCGCTGGATTATGCTGTCCGAGTTGTTTTGATTTCGTCTGGGATGTCTTTACCTTTTTAGTAATCCAATCTTTTTCTTGTTTGTAGGACTAGTTGACCATGTCTTCCCGAAAAAATATTGTCGAGGCATCTCCTAAGGTTCCCGAAGGGATGTCCGATTGGCTGGACTCTCTTGTCTTGCTGTGTGTTTCTTTAGCCGATTCTGAATTTTGTGTGACGCTTAGAAGGCATCATCGTGTCTGTAGCAGTGAGGATCAGGAGAGCAATTACGAGTTAGTAGCAACCGATTCTGGTGATAGAGTTTGCTTCCGAGTCCTGACCCAGGAGGAGCGTCCCTTCTTCTATGCTTATGACTTCTTTTTAAGCCAAATGAACATCACCTTTCCTTTTACCTCTTTTGAAACTGACCTGTTATGGTCTTGTAACGTAGCCTCTTCGCAGCTCCATCCGAATTCATGGGGTTTCATCAAGATTTTTCAGCTTGTTTATCAAGAATTTGATGTTACACCTTCTCAAACTCTTTTTCTTTATCTTTTCGTGTTGACCAAGCCTGGGACTACCAAGAAGAAGGCTTCTTGGGTTTCTTTTAGGTCTACCCAGGGGCATAAGGTTTTTTCCATGTATGACGAATCTTTCCGGGATTTTAAGAATTATTTCTTTAAGGTCCGGGATGTTGAAGGAGCCCGGCCTTTCTTTCTGGACGAAAATAACGAACCCTGCTTTCCCTTAGAGTGGCAGAGGAACATAGTGGTATCACGATATACTTGGGAGATGTTGGACGAGGTCGAGCAGGCCTTTGTGAATGTCTTGGAGGATATTTAGGGGGAACCTCCTCATTTGGATACTAAAAAATCTTTGGGAGACCCGTCCCTTATTTGAATTGCTTTGGGTATTGCTTTGATATATTTTGTTTCTTGTTTTTCTCCTACTTTCTTCCTAGTATGATAAATTGTTGTTTCAATTTTTCAGAGATGGCCAAAAATAATGATGCAATGAAGGCCTTCAAGAAGGCGAGGAAAGCTACTGCAGCTTAAAACACATCGGCCCGTGTAGATGGGGAAGGAACTTCTCAAGTTCCTTTGAAGCTATCCGTGCCGAGCTTTCTTGGCCTGAGGTGAATGATCCCTACACCTCAGGTCCGTTTGGTGGATCCCCCATAATCTTCTACTGCTGCTGTGGTTTCTTCTTCGGCCGTCCCTCTTCCTAAAAGACCTCGAACTGTTGAACCTTTCAATCTAGACGCCCCAGATTTTGACCCTATTGGTTTTGTGGATCAACAGATTGCAACTTATGGTGCCCTCTCAATGGATGATGTTATCTCTCCTTCATCACTTAGATTTTATAACTCGGAGTAGTGTTAAGATGGCTCATATGGGAGCTGCTTTGTATCAAACTGTCCAAAATCTGCCTCTGCATGCTACCAAAGCCTTTATGGAGGAAGCTAAGCAAGAGTTTCATCGGATGAAGGGTCTAAAGGAGGAGTTTGAAGCGGAGGTGACTAAACTGAAGAAGGAGCTGGAAGGGGAGAAGGCCAACTCTCTTGCCCTGGCGGCCTTTGTGCGGTTGGCTGAGGATGTGACATTGAAGCACAAAGAAAGCTATGTCACGTCCTACCGAGAAGTGATGCGTCTTCGGGAGGAGCTAGAGTCGGCCCGGGTTGATTATTCCGAGCTCTAGGGTCACCTTGTGGGCAGCGTAACTGTTGCTTATGAGAACCTGAAGGAGCAGGTTCGGGTTATCGCCCCGGAAGCTGACCTTACTTTATTTAGTTTGGATAATGTTGTGAAGGATGGCAAGATCGTTCCTGAAGACCCTGATGATGATGATGTTGAGCCTTCCTCTGAGCCTATCGCCAAAGCTTTTGTCGTGTTGGCTTCTTCAACTCCTGCTTGTTCCGTAGCCGATCCTGATTGTCAGATATTGAATAGGGATGACGGGACAGTGGACGCCGTGCCTCTCCAGACTCGCCTTCCTTCACCACGTGCTGATGCTGCTGAAAAGCCTTCAGGTGCTTGATTGACTTCTGTAACTACTTTGTGTAGATAACCCAGTTTGTGGGCGTTTGAACTCTTATTTTGTTGACTTTTGACACCTTTTTAGTTGCTAGTTTTAGCAACTTTATTTTGGTAAACAAAATAGTTTTCCAGCTTTGTGGGCTGGATTTGTCAGCCTCTGACACTGGCTATTATTTTGACTTTCTGTTTTTATATCATATCTGTTTGTGCTTGTCATGGTGTCTTCGTAGTCTTTGAGAGTATTGGGATGATCGGCTTGATTCCTTTGCCTGACGCTGCTTTCAACAGTGTTTTTGTTAGGAGTTGTAATACTGAGTTTGCCGATTTCTTCAACTTGGTTTTTTCCCGAGTTGTTTGTATGTAGCCCTCCTTTTTGGACTTTACTTAGGTCACTTCTAGGGGTAGCTATATTATGTCGGATCCTGTCGAGTTACTTGGTAATCCTCTTTCTTGGACCTTGTTCAGGTCTCTTTCAGGGGTTACCTTTTGTAGCTTTGTATCTTGGGCCGACTTCATCATGTCGGGCCCTGTCGAGTTACTTGGTAATCCTCTTTCTTGGATCTTGTTCAGGTCTCTTTCAGGGATTACCTTTTGTAACTTTGTATCTTAGGCCGACTTCGTCATGTCAGGCCTTATCGAGTCACTTGGTAATCCTCTTTCTTAGACCTTGTTCAGGTCTCTTTCAGGGATTACCTTTGTAACTTTTTCGTAGGAGTCCAACTTCATCATGTCTGGCTCTTCTAAGTTATAGTAATCTTTTTTTATAGGGTTGGCCAGACCTCTTTCCAGGGCTTTACTTATAACTTGGGTCGTTGTGGCTGGTCCGACTTCTTTATGCCGGCTAGTCTTCAAGATATTTTATAGCAATCCATTTTATTAGGACCTCGTCAGGTCCTTTCTTTGGATCACTTTCTATAACTTCTTGCCTTATTCCGTTTTCATTTTTGCCGATTTCGTAGAGTTTGGGTTTTAACCCTCGTTTGGTCAACCTTTTAATGAATTTGGTTTTCATTTTTGGTCTTTATCATGATCGCGCAGTGAATTTGATTTTCACTTTCTGTCGATCTGTAGCTTTATAATCGAGCGATGAATGTTTCGGAATAATGTGGTTTGAGCGTTTGTAGAAAATCTGAATAGATCTTATTAAAAGAAAATGTAAATATATACATGCGGGGGTTAATTTCCTAAGTCGGGTAATTTGTAGGTCTTGGTCTTGGCGCCTCATTAAGAAACCTTTTCAGGAAAAAGAATGCGTCTTGTCCCAAGGTCCTTTATCGTCCCTAAATATAGTACCTTCTTAGGTTACAGGCGTGCCATGACCTAGGAAGTTCTCTCCCGTCGAGTTTAGAAAGCCTGTAGTAGCCTTTTCCCAGCACTTCTATGACTCGGTAGGGTCCTTTCCAATTTGCTGTTAGCTTTCCTTCTCCAGGTCGAGTTGTTCCAATGTCGTTTCGGATTAGAATGAGGTTGTCCGTAGCAAAGGCTCGCTGTATTACCTTTTGATTGTATCTAGAAGCCATTCATCGTTTTAATGCCTCTTCCCTTATCCGAGCTCTTTCTTGGACTTCCGGAAGTAGGTCGAGCTCTTCCCTTTGAAGTTGGGAGTTGGCTTCTTCGCTATAGTGGATCACTCTAGGCTACCTTTCTTCAATCTCTACGGGGATCATTGCCTCCATTCCATATGCTAATCGGAAGAGTGATTCCTTTGTGGTGGAATATGGCGTTGTTTGATATGCCCAAAAAACATGTGGGAGCTCCTCGACCCAGGCTCCCTTTGCATGTTGTAACCTCCGCTTCAGCCCAGCCAGTATGACTTTGTTGGCAGCTGCAGCTTGTCCATTGGCTTGGGGATGTTCAACAGAGGTGAATTGTTGTCTTATATTCAAGTCGGCTGCTAGCTTTCTGAAGCCTGCGTCTGTGAACTGTGTACCATTATCTGTGGTGATGGAGTATGGAACCCTAAATCTTGTAACGATGTTTCTATATAGGAATTTTTGACTTCTTTGAGCAGTGGCGTTAGTTAGAGGTTCTGCCTCAATCCACTTTGTGAAGTAGTCTATTCCCACTATGAGGAATTTGACTTGTCCCGATCCTTGAGGAAAAGGTCCGAGAAGATCGAGTCCCCATTTTGCAAACGGCCAAGGTGAGGTCACGCTGATGAGTTCCTCTGGTGGGGTGATATGGAAGTTGGCATGTTTCTGACATGATGCACATGTCTTTACAAATTCTACAGCTTCTTTTTGTAGAGTTGGCCAATAAAATCCTGCCCAAAGTACCTTTTTGGCGAGTGCCTGCGCTCTGAGGTGATTGCCACAAATGCCACTGTGTACTTCTTCTAGGACGTCTTTTGTGTTGGAAGTCGGAACGCATTTTAATAGTGGTATTGAAATCCCTCTTTTGTATAGAGTATTATTTATGATGGTATAGTATTGTGCTTCCTGTTTTAACCTCTTTGCCTCTTTCTCATCTATGGGGAGAGCTTTTGTTCTGAGGTAGTTAATTATGGGAGTCATCCATCCCTGATCGCGACATGTTATGGCTAGGACTTTTTCTTCTTCTAAGATTGATGGATTTTGTAGAATTTCTTGGATAAGGCTTCTATTGTTGCCCCCTGGTTTGGTGCTGGCTAGTTTTGAGAGTGCATCAGCCCGGGCATTCTGTTCTCGGGGTATGTGACGAATCTCATATTCTCTGATTTGTCCAAGCTGTTCCTTGGTTTTGTCCAAGTATTTTTTCATAGTGGCATCTTTGGCTTGGTAGCTTCCTGCTATTTGTGAAGTAACTACCTGTGAGTCACTAAAGATGATAAGTTTTTGAGCTCCAACCTCCCTAGCCAGCTTCAAACCAGCTAGTAGTGCCTCGTATTCTGCTTGATTATTTGAGGCATGGAACCTAAATTTGAGGGAGAGTTTGATTTGGGTTCCCTGATCGCCTTCAATTATTACGCCCGCGCCACTTCCCGTTTTATTTGAGGAACCATCCACATATAGATTCTATTCTGTGGGGATTTCTGGTGTGTCCGTGAATTCCGCAATAAAGTCAGCCAGATATTGAGATTTGATGGTCATCCGAGCTTCGTATTGAAGATTGAATTCAGACAGCTCGACTGCCCATTGCAAGATTCTGCCTGCCAAGTCTGTTTTCTGTAAGATCCCTTTTATGGGATGGTTGGTCCGAACTCTAATGGTGTGAGCCTAGAAGTATGGGCAAAGTCATCGTGATATTAGTATGAGAGCGTAAGAGAACTTTTCTATTTTCTGGTAGTTCAGCTCGGATCCTTCTAATGCTTTGCTGATAAAGTATATGGGTTGTTGCCCGCTGTTGTCTTCTCAGACCAGTGCTGAGGCTATTGCCCGATTTTCTACCGCAAGGTACAATATGAGTGGTTCTCCTTCCCGTGGCCGAGTTAGTATAGGTGGCCGTCCCAGGAATCTTTTGAAGTCTTAAAAGGCTTGCTGGCATTCCGCTGTCTATTCAAACTCCTTTTCCTTCCTTAGAGTGGCATAGAAGGGGAGAGATCTTATTGCTGATCCAGCCAAGAATCTGGACAAGGCTGCCAACCTTCCGTTGAGTTGTTATACCTCTTTGACACAAGTCAGACATTTCATGTCCAGTATGGCCCTGCACTTATCCAGGTTTGCCTCGATTCCTCTCTGTGTGATCATAAAACCCAAGAATTTACCAGCTTCTACTGCGAAGGTGCATTTTGCGGGATTGAGTCGCATGCCGTGTCATCTTATAGTGTTGAATACTTGTGTCAGGTCGGATAATAACATCTCTTTGTTTTGCCTCTTTACTAGCATGTCATCCACGTAGACTTCCATGACCTTTTCGATGTGATCCGAAAAAACCTTGTTCATTAATCTTTGGTAAGTGGCTCCCGCGTTTTTAAGACCGAAGGGCATGAAAATGTAGCAGTAATTTGCCTTTGGGGTTAAGAATGAGGTTTTTTCTTGGTCGGGTGGGTACATTGGGATTTGGTTATATCCCGAGTATGCATCCATGAAGGAGAGGTATTTATATCTGGAGGAGGCATCTACCAGTGCGTCGATGTTTGGGAGCGGATAAGGATCTTTTGGGCAGGCTTTGTTGAGATCGGTATAGTCAGTGCACATTCTCCACTTCCCGTTTGACTTTTTTACCAATACGACATTAGCAAGCCATAGCGGGTATTTGACTTCTCTTATGAAACCTGCCTCTAGTAGAGCTCGTACCTGTTCTTCCACAGCTTGAAAGCATTCTGGTCCTAGCTTTCTACGCCTTTGTTGTACCGGCCGAGATCCTGGGTAGACTGCTAGCTTGTGGCACATTAGCTTGGGATCTATGCCTGGCATGTCTGCCACCTTCCACACAAAGAGATCAGCGTTGTCTCGTAGGAACTGTATGAGTGATTGATGAGCGGATAATTTATACGCTTTTTGGCATTATTTTGAAGTAGTTTTTAGTATGATCTAGTTACTTTTAGGGATGTTTTCATTAGTTTTTATGCTAAATTCACATTTCTGGACTTTACTATGAGCTTGTGTGTTTTTCTGGGATTTCAGGTATTTTCTGGCTAAAATTGAGGGACCTGAGCAAAACTCTGATAGAAGCCTGACAAAGGACTGCTGATGCTGTTGGAATCTGACCTCCCTGCACTCGAAATGGATTTTCTAGAGCTACAGAACTCCAAATGGCACGCTCTCAACGGCTGTGGAAAGTAGACATCCATAGCTTTCCAGAAATATATAATAGTCTATACTTTATTCGAGGTTTAATGTCGTAAACTGGCACTCAACGCCAGTTCCATGCTGCATTCTGGAGTCAAACGCCAGAAACACGTCACAAACCAGAGTTGAACGCCAAAAACACGTTACAACTTGGCGTTCAACTCCAAAAGAAGCCTCAGCTCATTTAAAGATCAAGCTCAGCCCAAATACACACCAAGTGGGCCCCGGAAGTGGATTTATGCATCAATTACTTACTTCTGTAAACCCTAGTAGCTAGTCTAGTATAAATAGGATAGTTTACTATTGTATTAAACATCTTTGATCAGTTTATGCGATCTTAGACATTGGGGGCTGGCCATTCGGCCATGCCTGGACCTTCATCACTTATGTATTTTCAACGGTGGAGTTTTTACACACCATAGATTAAGGGTGTGGAGCTCTGCTGTACCTCAAATTTTAATGTAATTACTACTATTTTCTATTCAATTCAATTTTTTCCTGTTCTATGATACCATTCGTACTTCAACCTGATGGATGTGATGATCTGTAACACTCATCATCATCCATCCTTATGAACGCGTGCCTGACAACCACTTCCGTTCTACAAGTGAGAGCTACGATGCGTGATCGGGGTAAAACTTGTCTCTCAACAAATTCCCATTCGGCAAGTGTACCGAATTTGTCGTCAAGTAAAAACTCACAATAGAGTGAGGTCGAATCCCACAGGGATTGATTGATCAAGCAACTTTAATTAGGGGAATGATCTAGTTGAGCGAATCCATGAATAGAGTTGATAATTGCAGAAATTAAAATGGCAAGAAAGTAAATGACTGAAAGTAAATGGCAGAATTGTAAATGGGAATGGGGGGATTGCTCATAAAAGTAAATTGCAAAAAGTAAAGAGAATGGGTAAGATCAGAAATGGGGAGTTCATTGGGCTTAGGAGATATTGCATTCTCCGGATCAATTTCATTTTCATCTCTTTCTCATTCAATGCACTCATTGATCTCCTTGGCAATCTTAAGTGATTGAATCACAATTTCTTGCAATTCAATCTCTCAAATCTTGATCAATAGCCAATTCCTTGGTCAATTGCTCATGAGAAGAGATGAAGTGTGGTCACTGATTATACCACATGCACTTCCCAAATCAAATTCTTAGAGGGTTATAGCCACATACCCATCCACACTTAATTTGGTCCAGCATGAGAAAGCATTTCTAGCTAATCTCTTCATTCCTCTTTCAAGGATCCGAAGAGATCCATGTTTAACTAGCTTCTTTTCCAAGATCACTATCCAATTGGATGAAGATCGAAAGCTTTCAAGTAAAATCAAAAGGAAAGATAGAAGAAGAATAAGAAAATTAGTATTGATCCATCAAATTACAACAGAGCTCCCTAACCCAATGAAAGGGGTTTAGTTGTTCATAGCTCTAGAAATCAAAATCAAAGATGGAGAATACATGATAAAGCTAGAAGTGCAGAGAAAGTAAAAATACAAGAGTAGTTCTCCCTCCTCGCCAAAAAGCTCCCCTCTATTTCAAAACTACTCCTATATATACTACTCTTCTCAGCTTCTAGTTATCTCTCCAAGTCTTGGGCTTCTGGATCTTTGAAGCAGTTCCTTTCTTCAATTGGGCTTGGCTTACTTGCAGAGAGAAAGTGTGAAGTGGGCAGAGAGCTTTAGCTCAAGACGTTAGGGGTGTTTAATAGTTAGTGAAAATACAAGTTCGAGAACGTTAGTGACACTTAACATTGTCACTAACGTTGCCATGCTCCCCTTTGTCTCCCGTTAAAGCCCACGTTAACTGGGTTAACGTGGCTTTTAACGTTGCCTTGTTAGCCTTCGAGAACGTTAGTGACACTCAACATTGTCACTAACGTTCAAGTGTGCCCCTTCTTGCTTCACGTTAAAGCTCACGTTAACTAGGTTAACGTGGCTTCTGCCATCCTTCGAGAATGTTAGTGACACTCAACATTGTCACTAACGTTCAAGTGTGCCCCTAGGTCTCACGTTAGAGTCCATGTTAACTAGGTTAACGTGGCTTCTAATGTGGCATTTCTTAGCCATCCCAACGTTAGTGACAATGTTGAGTGTCACTAACGTTGGCTCATTCTTCATTCCTCATCGTTAGCTTCCACGTTAACCAAGTTAACGTGAAGGTTAACGTGGCTCTCGGGGGTTGTGTGGTTGCTCCAACCTTAGTGACAATGTTGAGTGTCACTAACGTTGTCGACAACTCTCTATCTCTTACGTTAGCTCCCATGTTAACCAAGTTAACGTGGGAGTTAACGTGGCTATTTGCACCTTAGGCCAACGTTAGTGACAATGTTGAGTGTCACTAACGTTGGCTTCTCTTCCCCCTTTAACGTTAGAGGCCACGTTAACTAGGTTAACGTGGCTTCTAACGTGGCCATTTATGAGCAATTGCCAACGTTAGTGACAATGTTAAGTGTCACTAACATTGGCTCAACTTCTCTTCTCTACGTTAGAGTTCACGTTAACTTGGTTAACGTGACTCTTTAACGTGGGCATTGATGGCTTTTGAGAGTGTTTTTGGCAATCACTTTTCTCCTTAACTTTGCAAATTACCTCCCATTCCTTGCTTCCTTTTGGTCCTGAAATCAAGCAATAGAGTGCATCAAAGTTCTAGTCCAAGTCATGGGTAATGCAATATACAATTTTGTCATTAAAATCATGCAAAATCCTCATGAAATAATGTAAAATGCACAATGTATGCTTGAATCAAGATCTGAGTGAATATTTGCCCAAAACTAACTTATTTCCTAAGAAAATGCATGAAATTACCTAAAAACAGTAAAGAAAAGGTCAGTGAAACTGGCCAAAATGCCCTGGCATCAATGCATATCTCTTGGATTCCTGATACACGATGCATGGTTGCCCCTCGCCTGACAACCGAGCCTTTCATTCCGTGAGATCAGAGTCTTCGTGGTATAAGCTAGAATTGATGGCAGCATTCATGAGAATCCAGAAAGTCTAAACCTTGTCTGTGGTATTCCGAGTTGGATTCTGGGATTGAATGACTGTGACGAGCTTCAAACTCGCAATTGTTGGGCGTGAAGACAAACACAAAAGAATCAATGGATTCTATTCCAACATGATCGAGAATCGACAAATGATTAGCCGTGCCATGACAAAACATTTGGACCTTTTTCACTGAGAGGATGGGATGTAGCCATTGACAATGGTGATGCCCTACATACAGCTTGCCATAGAAAGGAGTGACAAAGATTGGATAAAAGCAGTAGAAAAGCAGAGATTCGGAAGGAACACAGCACCTCCATACACTTATCTGAAATCCCCACCATTGAATTACATGAGTAACTATATCCTATTTTATTTATTTTCGTTTACTATAATTTCTTAATACAGATGAATCCGCCTGACTGGGATTTACAAGATGACCATAGCTTGCTTCATACCAACAATCTCTGTGGGATCGACCCTTACTCACGTAAGGTATTACTTGGACGACCCAGTACACTTGCTGGTTAGTTGTGCGGAGTTGTGACAAAGTGTGATTCATGTTTAAGAGCAACAAGTCTTTGGAGCCATTGTTGATGATCACAATTTCGTCCACCAAGTTTTTGGCGCCGTTGACGGGGATTGTTTGAGTTTGGACAACTGACAGTTCGTCTTGTGGCTCAGATTAGGTAATTTTCTTTTTATTCTCTTTTCAAAAAGTTTTCAAAAATATTTTTCAAAATTTTTCCCTTTGTTTTCGAAAATTTTTCAAATTTTTTTTAGAATGAATTCTAGTGTTTCATGAAGTAGGTTGAAGCTTGGCTGGCTGTAAAGCCATGTCTAATTCCTGGGGTTTTGATTGAGGACTGTGAATTCATTACTTCCTTTTTCCAAAATATGTTTTCGAAAAATTTATTAAGAAAATACAAAAAAATCATAAAATCATAAAAACCAAAAATATTTTGTGTTCTTGTTTGAGTCTTGAGTCAATTTTTAAGTTTGGTGTCTATTGCATGTTCATCTTATTCTTGCATTTTTTTCAAAAATTCATGCATTCATAGTGTTCTTCATGATCTTCAAGTTGTTCTTGGTAAGTCTTCTTGTTTGATCTTGATGTTTTCTTGTTTTGTATTTTTTGTTGTTTATCATATGCATTTTTCATTTGTTAGAGTCCAAGCATTAAAGATTTCTAAGTTTGGTGTCTTGCATATTTTCTTTGCATCAAAAATTTTTCAAAAATATGTTCTTGATGTTCATCATGATCTTCAAAGTGTTCTTGGTGTTCATCTTGACATTCATAGTGTTCTTGCATGCATCATGTGTTTTGATCCAAAATTTTCATGTTTTTGGGTCATTTTTGTGTTTTTCTCTCTCATCATTAAAAATTCAAAAATAAAAAAAATTATCTTTTCCTTATTTCTCTCAAAACTTCAAAATTTTGGGTTAACTTGGTCAAAATTTTTTAAAATAAGTTGTTTTCTTGTTAGTCAAGTCAAAATTTCAATTTTAAAAATCTTATCTTTGCAAAAACTTTTTCAAAAATCAAATCTTTTTCATTTTTTTTTATTTTCAAAAATTTTAAAAATATTTTTCAAAAATCTTTTTCTTAATATTATTTCATAATTTTCGAAATTACACTAACAATTAATGTGATTGATTCAAAAATTTGAAGTTTGTTAATTTCTTGTTAAGAAAGGCTCAATCTTTAAATTCTAGAATCATATCTTTTAGTTTCTTGTTAGTTAAGTAATTAATTTTAATTTTAAAAATTAAATCTTTTTCAACCATATCTTTTTATCATATCTTTTTATCATATCTTTTATATCTTTTTCAAAAAAAAAATTTTGATTTCAAAATATCTTATCTTATCTTCTTATCTTCTTATCTTTTCAAATTTGATTTTCAAATCTTTTTCAACTAACTGTTTGACTTTTTGTTTGTTTCTTATCTTTTTCAAAACCACCTAACTACTTCTCCCTCTCTAATTTTCGAAAATATCTCCCCCTTTTTCAAAATTATTCTTAAATTAATTAATTGTTTCAAATTTTAATTTTAATTTTAATTCTTCCTTTAATTTTCGAAAATCACTAACTCATTTTCAAAATTAATTTTCGAATTCTCTCCCCCCTCATCTTCCTCTATTTATTTATTCACTAACACTTCTCTTTATCTCAAATCAGTACCTCTATCCTTACCCTTCTGTTTGGATTCTCCTTTCTTTGTTCTCTTTCTTCTTCTACTAACAATAAGGAACCTCTTTACTGTGACATAGAGGATTCCTCTTCTCTTCTTTTTCGGTTCTCTTCTCTTTCATATGAGCAGGAATAAGGAAAAAGACATTCTTGTTGAAGCTGATCCAGAACCTAAAAGGACTCTGAAGAGGAAACTAAGAGAAGCTAAATTACAACAATCCAGAGACAACCTTGCTGAAATTTTCGAACAAAAAAGGGAGATGGCAGCCGAACCCAACAACAATAATGCAAGAAGGATGCTTGGTGATTATACTACACCTACTTCCAAGTTTGATGGAAGAAGCATCTCACTTCCTGCCATTAGAGCAAACAATTTTGAGCTGAAACCTCAACTAGTTGCTCTAATGCAACAGAACTACAAGTTTCATGAACTTCCATCAGAAGATCCCTACCAGTTTTTAACTGAGTTCTTGCAGATATGTGAGACTGTTAAGACTAATGGAGTAGATCCTAAAGTCTACAGGCTCATGCTTTTCCCTTTTGCTGTAAGAGACAGAGCTAGAACATGGTTGGATTCTCAACCTAAAGATAGCCTGGACTCCTGGGATAAGCTGGTCATGGCCTTCTTGGCCAAGTTCTTTCCTCCTCAAAAGCTGAGCAAGCTTAGAGTGGATGTTCAGAACTTCAAACAAAAAGATGGTGAATCCCTCTATGAAGCTTGGGAAAGATACAAACAGATGACCAAGAGATGTCCTTCTGACATGTTTTCAGAATGGACCATGATAGATATATTCTATTATGGTCTATCTGAGTTCTCTAAGATGTCATTGGACCATTCTGCAGGTGGATCCATTCACCTAAAGAAAACACCTGCAGAAGCTCAAGAACTTATTAACATGGTTGCAAATAACCAGTTCATGTACACTTCTGAGAGGAATTCCGTGAATAATGGGACGCCTCAAAGGAAGAGAGTTCTTGAAATTGATGCTCTGAATGCCATATTGGCTCAGAACAAAGTGTTGACTCAGCAAGTCAACATGATTTCTCAAAGTCTGAATGGATGGAAAAATGAATCCAACAGTACTAAAGAGGCATCTTCTGAAGAAGAAGCTTATCATCTTGAGAACCCTGCAATAGTAAAGGTAAATTACATGGGTGAACCTTATGGAAACACCTATAATTCGTCATGGAGAAATCATCCAAATTTCTCATGGAAGGATCAACAAAAGCCTCAACAAGGCTTTAATAATGGTGGAAGAAATAGGCTCAGCAATATCAAGCCTTATACATCATCTTCTCAGCAACAGACAGAGAATTATGAACAGAATACCTCTAAATTAGCAAATTTAGTCTCTGATCTGTCTAAGGCCACTTTAAGTTTCATGAATGAAACAAGGTCCTCCATCAGAAATCTGGAGGCACAAGTGGGCCAGTTGAGTAAGAAAATCACTGAAACCCCTCCTAGTACTCTCCCAAGCAATACTGAAGAAAATCCAAAAAGAGAGTGCAAGGCCATTGATATAATCAATATGGCCAAACCTAGAGAGGAAGGAGAGGACGTGAATCCCAATGAGGAAGACCTCATGGGACGTCTCTCAAGCAAGAAGGAGTTTCCTATTGAGGACCTAAAGGAATCTGAGGCTTATATAGAGACCATAGAAATTCCATTAAACCTTCTTCTGCCATTCATGAGCTCTGAAGACTATTCTTCCTCTGAAGAGGATGAAGATGTGACTGAAGAGCAAGTTGCTCAATATTTAGGAGCCATCATGAAGCTAAATGCCAAGTTATTTGGTAATGAGAGGAAGCATGAAAAGCTTCTCTCAATACAGAGTCAAACAAAGCCCCCACAATCAAACTCTAAGTTTGGTGTTGGGAGGCCACAACCAAACTCTAAGTTTGGTGTTGAGAAGCCCCCACATTCAAACTCTAAAGTTTGGTGTTGGGAGGCCCTCATCATGCTCTGAATATCTGTGAGGCTCCATAAGAGCCCACTGTCAAGCTAGTGACATTAAAAGAGCGCTTATTGGGAGGCAACCCAATTTTTTTTATCTAATTCTATTTTTATTTTATTGTTATTTTATGTTTTATTAGGTTCATGATCATGTGGAGTCACAAAAAAAATACAAAAATTAAAAACAAAATCAAACACAGCAGAAGAAAAATCACACCCTGGAGGAAGGACTTACTGGCGTTTAAACGCTAGTAAAGAGCATCTGGCTGGCGTTCAACGCCAGAATAGAGCATGGATCTGGCGTTGAACACCAGAAACAAGCAACATCCTGGCGTTTAAACGCCAGGAATACACCCTGAGGAAGAGCTGGCGCTGAACGCTAGAAATAAGCATGGAACTGGCATTCAACGCTAGAAACATGCTACACATGGGCGTTGAACGCCCAAAACAAGCATCAATCTGGCGTCTAAACGCCAGAATTGCATGCAAAGGCATTTTACACGCCTAATTGGTGCAAGGATGTAAATCCTTGACACCCCAGGATCTGTGGACCCCACAGGATCCCCACCTACCTCAACTCACCTTCTCTCCTCTTCGTCACGTTCAAACTCTCTTCCCCAAAAACCCTTCACCAATCACCTCAATCTCTCTTCCCCATTTCCTCTTCACCACTCACATCCATCATCTCTTTCCCACCCAAACCCACCCTACATAGCCGAATACACACCTCTCTCCCTCTCCTCCATATCTTCTTCTCTTTCTTCTATTCTTTCGTCTTTTGCTCGAGAGCGAGCAACATTCTAAGTTTGGTGTGGTAAAAGCATAGCTTTTTTGCTTTTCTATAACCATTGATGGCACCTAAGGCCAGAGAAACCTCAAAAAAAAGAAGAAAAATGGAAGACAATTGCTTCCACCTCTGAGTCATGAGAGATGGAGAGATTTATCTCAAGGGTCCATAGCTCAGTAATAGAGCATTTGATTGCACATCAAGAGAGCATGAGGAATTCCCTCATCAAGAAATCCCTGAGATACCTCAGGGGATACATGTTCCTCCACATAATTATTGGGAGCAACTAAGGATAGGAGCACCAAAATCACTAGGGATCATGCAACAAAGGCAAGGAAGAGACATAAAGGAGCTCAAAAATCATCATTGGCTCTTCAAGAAGAAAGCGCCACCATCACTAAGGTGGACTCATTCCTTGTTCTTAATTTTTTTTCTATTTTTCTGTTTTTATGCTTTATGTTTGTTTATGTTTTGTGTCTCTACTTCACGATCATTAGTATTTAGTAACTATGTCTTAAGACTATAAATAATTCTATAAATCCTTCACCTCTCTTAAATGAAAAATGTTTTTAATTCAAAAGAACAAGAAGTACATGAATTTCGAAATTATCCTTGAATTTAGTTTAATTATATTGATGTGGTGACAATACTTTTTGTTCTCTGAATGAATGCTTGAACAGTGCATATTTTTGATCTTGTTGTTTATGAATGTTAAAGTTGTTGGCTCTTGAAAGAATGATGAACAAAGAGAAATGTTATTGATGATCTGAAAAAGCAAGAAAAAGCAGTGAAAAACAAAAGCTTGCGAAAAAAAATATTAGCGGAAAAAAAAGAAAGAAAATTTTAGAAAGAAAAAGAAAAAGCAAGCAGAAAAAGCCAATAGCCCTCAAAACCAAAAGGCAAGGGTAAAAAGGATCCAAGGCTTTGAGCATCAATGGATAGGAGGGCCCAAGGAAATAAAATCCAGGCCTAAGCGGCTAAATCAAGCTGTCCCTAACCATGTGCTTGTGGCATGCAGGTCCAAGTGAAAAGTTTGAGACTGAGTGGTTAAAGTCGTGATCCAAAGCAAAAAGAGTGTGCTTAAGAGCTCTGGACACCTCTAACTAGGGACTCTAGCAAAGCTGAGTCAGAATCTGAAAAGGTTCACCCAGTCATGTGTCTATGGCATCTATGTATCCGGTGGTAATACTGGAAAACAAAGTGCTTAAGGCCACGGCCAAGACTCATAAAAGTAGATGTGTTCAAGAATCAACATACTTAACTAGGAGAATCAATAACACTATCCGAAATTCTAAGTTCCTAGAGAAGCCAATCATTCTAAACTTCAAAGGAAAAATTGAGATGCCAAAACTGTTCAGAAGCAAAAAGCTACAAGTCCCGCTCATCTAATTAGAATTAATATTCATTGATATTTTGAGATTTATAGTATATTCTCTTCTTTTTATCCTAATTGATTTTCAGTTGTTTGGGGACAAGCAACAATTTAAGTTCGGTGTTGTGATGAGCGGATAATTTATACGCTTTTTGGCATTGTTTTTAGGTAGTTTTTAGTATGATCTAGTTACTTTTAGGAATGTTTTCATTAGTTTTTATGCTAAATTCACATTTCTGAACTTTACTATGAGTTTGTGTATTTTTCTGTGATTTCAGGTATTTTCTGGCTGAAATTGAGAGACCAGAGCAAAACTCTGATAGAAGGTTGACAAAGGACTGCTGATGGTGTTGGAATCTGACCTCCCTGCACTCGAAATGAATTTCCTAGAGCTACAGAACTCCAAATGGCGCGCTCTCAACGACCGTGGAAAGTAGACATTCAGAGCTTTCCAGCAATATATAATAGTTCATACTTTATTCGAGGTTTGACGTCGTAAACTGGCGCTCAACGCCAGTTCCATGCTGCATTTTGTAGTCAAACGCCAGAAACACGTCAAGAACCAGAGTTGAATGCAAAAAAAATGTTACAACTTGGCGTTCAACTCCAAAAGAAGCCTCAGCTCATGTAAAGATCAAGCTCAGCCCAAACACACACCAAGTGGGCCCCGGAAGTGGATTTATGCATCAATTACTTACTTCTGTAAACCCTAGTAGCTAGTCTAGTATAAATAGGATAGTTTACTATTGTATTAAACATCTTTGATCAGTTTATGCGATCTTAGACATTGGGGGCTGGCCATTTGGCCATGCCTGGACCTTCATCACTTATGTATTTTCAACGGTGGAGTTTTTACACACCATAGATTAAGGGTGTGGAGCTCTGCTGTACCTCAAATTTTAATGCAATTACTACTATTTTCTATTCAATTCGATTTATTCCTGTTCTAAGATACCATTCGTACTTCAACCTGATGGATGTGATGATCCATGACACTCATCATCATCCATCCTTATGAACGCGTGCCTGACAACCACTTCCGTTCTACAAGCGAGAGCTAGGATGCGTATCTCTTGGATTCCTGATACACGATGCATGGTTGCCCCTTGCCTGACAACCGAGCCTTCTATTCCGTGAGATCAGAGTCTTCGTGGTATAAGCTAGAATTGATGGCGGCATTCATGAGAATCCAGAAAGTCTAAACCTTGTCTGTGGTATTCCGAGTAGGATTCTGGGATTGAATGACTGTGACGAGTTTCAAACTCGCGATTGTTGGGCGTGATGACAAACACAAAAGAATCAATGGATTCTATTCCAACATGATCGAGAACCGACAGATGATTAGCCGTGCCGTGACAGAGCATTTGGACCTTTTTCACTGAGAGGATGGGATGTAGCCATTGAGAATGGTGATGCTCTACATACAGCTTGCCATAGAAAGGAGTGACAAAGATTGGATAAAAGCAGTAGGAAAGCAGAGATTCGGAAGAAACACAACACCTCCATACACTTATCTGAAATCCCCACCGTTGAATTACATGAGTAACTCTATCCTATTTTATTTATTTTCGTTTACTATAATTTCTTAATACAGTTGAATCCGCCTGACTGGGATTTACAAGATGACCATAGCTTGCTTCATACCGACCCTTACACACGTAAGGTATTACTTGGACGACCCAGTACACTTGCTGGTTAGTTGTGCCGAGTTGTGACAAAGTGTGATTCATGTTTAAGAGCACTAAGTCTTTGGAGCCATTGTTGATGATCACAATTTCGTCCACCAGTGATTCTTTTATGTCTCCTTTTAGGAGTGTGCCGATATTGGTTGTTTGGTCCGGGGTATCCCCGATCTGGATTTTCTCTATTTCTCTTTCAGGTTGTGGGCGACGCTCTTCCCGCCTCTGAACTCCAACGAGCTCAATTATGTGGAATTCTTCTTCTCTGTCTATAAGGTTTAGACTTTCGTTGTAACAGCGGCGCGCCATCTTCTGATCTGCTTTTATCGTAGCTATTCCTCCTGCAGTTGGGACCTTTATGCATAGATGCGGAGTCGAGACTATTGCACCGAGCTGATTTAACGTTGTCCGACCTATTAGGGCATTGTAGGCTGAACTTACGTCAACTACGATGTAATCTATTTTGAGTGTTTTTGACTGACTTCCTTTTCCGAAAGTTGTATGGAGCGAGATGTATCCCATCGGTTGAACTGGGGTATCTCCTAGCCCGAACAGGCTGTCCGGATATGCTCTGAGTTCTTTTTCTTCTAAGCCGAGTTTGTCGAAAGCAGTTTTGAATAAGATATTGGCGGAGCTCCCCTGGTCTATCAACATGCGGTGAAGATTTGTGTTCGCCAGTATAATAGTGATGACCATAGGATCGTCATGCTCTGATGCAACGCCGGATGCGTCTTCCTTGGTAAAAGTGATCGCCGGGATGTCAGGTGCTTCCTCCTTTCCTGTGATGTGATATACGTCTTTGAGATGTCTTTTGCAAGATGATTTGGAGATTCCTCCTCCGACAAATCCGCTGTGTATCATGTGGACATGTCTTTCTGGCATTCGAGATGATCGCGCGGTTGGTCCGACATCTTCTGCTCTTCTTCTTTTTCTTTGTTCATCATCATGGGTGGCCAGATATCGATCTAGCTTTCCTCCTCCTTTTTTGCCTTTGAGTGGCCGAGCTAGTGGTATTTTTTCCGTGTTGCAAACCTCTCTGTATACATCCACAAGAGACACCCGAAGAGGGGTGTAATTGTGGTATTTTTTGATTTTCTCTCCATGTCGATCTTCCTTCTTTCTGGAATCTTTGTCTTTATCCCGGGGAGTGAACCCGGCCTTCGAGGTCTCTCCTAATCGGGAGTTTTCCTCCATGTTGATGTACTTTTCCGCTCGTTCCTGTACCTCATTCAGAGATGTGGGGTACTTCTTTGATATAGATTGACTAAAGGGCCCTTCTCGTAAGCCATTAATGAGGCCCATAATAGCGGCTTCAGTTGGCAGGTTCTGTATATCCATGCATGTCTTGTTGAATCTTTCGATGTAGTTGTGCAGGGTTTCCCGTTCTCCTTGTCTGATTCCCAGTAACCTTGGAGCATGTTTAGCTTTGTCCTTTTGGATGGAGAATCTGGCCAGGAATTTCTTAGCCACGTTGTCGAAACTTGAGATGGACCTAGGAGGGAGGTTGTCGAACCATCTAATTGTTGTTTTTGTTAAAGTAGTTGGAAAGGCTTTGCAACGAAATGCATCTGAGGCGTCGGTGAGATACATTCTGCTTCTGAAGTTGCTGAGATGATGGTCGGGATCTATAGTGCCGTCGTATAAGGTCATGTCTGGGAGTTTAAAGTCCTTTGGGATTTTTGTCTTCATGATCTCCATGGTGAATGGGTCTTGCTCCTTGTGGGCGCTATCTTCGGGAGTGGATCGGCTGGCTTTAGTCTTGACATCGGCTTCAAGTTTTAGGAGTTTGTTCTCCAATTCCCGGCATCGCCTTATTTCCCTTTGTAGGTCCTTCTCGGCCTCTCGTTGACATAGGGCTTCTTCTTCAAGTTGTTTTAACTGGTCTTGAAATGCATCCATGGCTCCCTCGTTTGGGGAGTTCTTCTGGTTTTCGATTTGGGAAGTATCTTTTGGTGTGGTGTCCGCGTTTTTATGCGGCGTTCTTTCCTCTAGATCTGAGGTGTGGTCGTTGTCATGGTCGTCCGCCATAGTGATGGGATGACTTCCAGGTCCTCGGCAACGACGCCAATGTTCCGAGGGTTACCTGAAACTATAGGTCGATCTCGGATGAGATCTTCTGTAATGGTCGGAGTTACTGTGTCTGACTTGTTGGACTTGGTGGCGGTGCTGATTCCTTCGTCCCTAGAGGGTGGGAGGTACCTGCAAGGGACTCCGATGCTTAAGTTAGCAAGGGTATTAAACAGGTATTGAGTAGAATCAGAGTATGAGTTATACTTGGGTGCTCCAGTGTATTTATATTAGTGTAGAGTGACCTTTGCAGATAAGATAAGTTAGTTATCCTATCTTTATCTTTATCTTTATCTTTCATAGGAACCGCCTTTATCTCTATAGGCTTGGGTTGCCTTTGGATTGGGGTCATGTTCCTCTATTTGGGCCCTTTATTGGGCTTTCCTGTGACTTGGCCGAACTCTTTGAGAAGAGGTCAGGTCATCCTGACCTGAAGAGGTTGGTCGCTTTGTCTGTAGAACATCCCAGGTCAGACAGCTCGACCCAGGGTATGAACAATATCCATCACAAGATTCAAGATTAAAACATACTAACCCAAAACAGCATAATATGTAGTTTGTTAATACAACATAAGCCGTAGTACCATAAAAGGGTAGTCTATCTTAGGGAATTTTTACTCTAATCAAACACCACTGTCCCACAGCCTTCACCAACCGATCTGCCATGCGATCCCATCACCACCGCCTTCCGACCCCCGTCAACTCCAGTAAAGCACAAGTATATACAATACAAGTAAAACACAAGTAGAAGCATATAAGCAGTTAATACAATTAGCAGTTAGACATGTTATACGGATAGGGAATCTAAAATTCAAGTCGGTAAAGCATACAAATAGGTAGAAAATGCATATGATGAATGCCTGCCCTACTGGCTGTGATATCAAATTGTCGGTTCAACTGCCATCCTGACACATCTCCATGGAGATGTTGCCCTTCGGATTCATGGTGTGGGAACCCCCGAGATATAGTGCTCAGATCACTATCCAAGGTTTTGTGCCTGTACGCTCTGATGATCCGAAGGGATGCGAGAGGGATCTATTGCCACCGGCCTCACATCTAAGCACAAGCAGGACGAACCACCGCCCTTATGCCGCTACCGCTACCTCGACAGGCGGGATCCAACCTCGGCCTTTGCCGGGCGCATAGCATTTCATAATCTCAATGAAAGGTGATACCGTGGTTTTTCAAAAACATTTTAGTACAAGGTGGATCCATCACTTCATTCAGAGTCCTCGACTCCTTTCAACCACTGTCCATTCAAATTTTAGATCCTTGCTTTCACATCTCATTCATCAACCATTCATCACACATCAACAAACCCCTATGCGTACGCACAAGTGTCAAAAAACAAAAGGGTCTGTCCACTCGCACAACCTGTGCGAGCGCCCCTAATAGACTTGCCTCCCCAACGTGTGCGTGCCCACAGGTCTGTGCGTACGCACAGGTTGCCGTTCTCCCATTGGTGTGCGCGCGCACAAACCGTGTCAACGCTGTAGGCAGATTGCTGGCCTCTGCGTGTGTAGACGCACAGGTCTGTGTATGCGCACAGGTCACCATTTACGCAGAGTGTGCTTGCGCACATACCAGAAAACTCAGAATTCTGTAACTTTGCAAAATTTCCAATTTTCAACACCAATTTTTGAATGATCATAACTTCCTTTACAAAATTCCAAATTTCACAATCTTTATACCGATTTAAAGAGTTTTCAAAGGTCTTTAATTCTAAAAAAATTTCAACCAATTTTGTAAACTGAGGCAAAAGTTATGATCAAACAAAGTTCACCAATATTCACTTTTACCCAAAATCACAACTTTCACAATTGCTTTGCAAAACACAATCAAAACCAAACCAAACCATTCCCAAACTCCACTCTTCATCAAAATCAACCCTCTATGTCTTACCACACCAAATTTACTACATTTTTCTTCCCTTTTCCTCATCCACAACATCCATATCAATATATCTTATATATCAAACTTTATTAACAAATTCCAACTACATTATCAATCAATCAACACCCACATCTCATTGATCAACACAATTCATTTCTTAATTTCACAATTCATTTATCCTCATTATACCACTATTAATCATCATTTCATCAAGCATCATCATACAATCACATCCAACAATTCAATAACCATTCAAATCCAATCCTATCCTATGGGTCACTAGCCTAAATGTCCATGAATATTATATACTACATAGAGGAAACCAAAACTATATCTTGGTCAATTCCCAATATAAACCAAATGAGCTTCCAACCAAAATCCAACCACCAATATAGCTCCAACAAGCCCCAAACTCACAATAATCAAGCTATATACATATAAATCACCATAAATCAACCTAGGGCTCAACATAAATCAAAGTTCATAAGAGATCAAAGCCTCTTACCTTTCCCAATAGATTTGGATGGCAAAACCCAAAGCTAAGCAAAGATTAGAATGAACCTAAACATCAAGAATCACAAAAACTCACTTAGCCATGAACCATACGTACCCAAAATTTTGGAGAGAAGAACTGGAAGGATTTCGAGCTTACCTCTAGAGTTTCTTGAATGGGTTTTGTAGAGCTCTCCGCAAGGAACGCGTAGCCGCTAATGGCACGCAAATTGGAGATCTAGAACTCAATATATGAGCTTGAGAAGATCAAGGTGATTAGGGTTCAACTTCTTCTTCTCTCCCTCTTTCAAATCTGAAGTGTGTATGTGTTTATGAGGCTAGGGTTCATTAAATGAACCTTTATATATGTTGGACTTGGGCCCAACTTGGGCCCGGTTTAACCCGTTAGCGTTTTTAGCCCGTTTGGCCCAACTTTGGGCCAAACCTTTAAAATTAACGCCCGGATTTCCAGTTCTACTATTTTTCTAAGGTTTTTGACTGTTTCTACTTTTCTCGTGCAGCACGGGGTAGACTTGAACCGGTTCAACTGGTTCAACTGCCGGTTTGCGATTTTTCACAGTTTTTCGCAGCAATCACATTTTCTGACTCGGAAAGACCCACCGAATCCAAAAATGATGTTTAAAACCTCAAATCCTCATGCTAGCTTTCCGGAATCAAATTTTGGCAACATAAACACTTAATTAACCGGTTTGATTAATTACGGTTTTTACATCCTCCACGTAACCATCCACAAAAATAATAAGCCCACATCCACATTCACATACATACACATTCTTCCTCTCATTCCTTTCAACCACCTGAACCAATGGCTAGAGCAAAGACCAACAATCTGAGGCCATCTTTGGCACCTCAGGATGAAGGAACTTTAACGGCAAAAGTGGCAAAAGGTAAGAGACCCATTACTGATGAAGAACCACCTACTTCTCCTCCTCTACGATCAACCTCTTGTCCTCAAGGATGCTTTGCCCCCTCTTCTTGCGTTTCAAAAAGTAACAAAAGGCCTTTCATTAACTCTATAAAAGAGCCTGCAAACCCTAATCTAACAGCATTCAAATCTCATTTTGGTAAATGCCCACACTCTCACTATGATCCCTTTGATGCATGAAAACTTGTCTCTCAACAAATTTCCTTTTGGCAAGTATACCGAGTTGTCGTCAAGTAAAAACTCACAATAGAGTGAGGTCGAATCCCACAAGAATTGATTGGTCAAGCAACTTTAGTTGGAAGAGTATGCTAGTTGAACTAAATAGAATCTAGTTTGAGAATTGCAGAAAATTAAATGGCAGGAAAGTAAATAGCAGAAAATAGAGTGCAGAATCTTAAATGGGGATTTGGGGGAATGAGCATGAAAATAAATGGCAGAAAGTAAAGAGAATGGGTAAGATCAGAAATGGGGAATTCATTAGGCTCAGGAGATGTTGTATACTCCAGATCAAATTCATTTTCATCTCTTCCTCAATCAAAGCATCTATTGATCTCCTTGGCAATCTTAGGTGATTGGGTTCCAATTCCTTGGCAACCCAATCTCTCTAAGCTTGAACAATTGCTCAATTCCTTGATTTAATTACTCATGGGAAGAGATGAAGTGTGGTTACTGATTATACCACATGTATTTCCAAATCAAAGTGTTGGAAGGATTACATGTCACTATATCCGCCTAGACCCCAATTTGGTCCAACATGAGAAAGCATTTCTAGCATGATCTCCTCATCCTTTTTCCAAGGCTCAAAGGAGATCCAATTATGGAGAGTTTCTTTTCCAAGACAACTAACCAATTAAATTGAGATCGAAAGCTTTCTAGTAAATCAAAAGAGAAGAAAGAAAAAGAGAAATAAAAACTATAATTGATCCATCAAATTACAACAGAGCTCCCTAACCCAATGAAGGGGGTTTAGTTGTTCATAGCTCCAAAAATGAAAAATGGCGGAAAAGAATACATGCTTAGCTAAAAGAGCAGAAAAGTAAATATACAGAGGGTAGTTCTCCCAAGTGCCGAGCTTCTCTATAGTTCAAAACTACTCCTATATATACTACTTCTCTTGATTTTCTAGTGAGTTCTTCTAGTCTTGGATGTGGGCCTTAGATCTTGAGTTGAAGCAGTTACAATCTTTAGTGGGCTCAGCTTGCAGAGAAGTATGAATTAGGCATGGACGTTAGTGAAGTTAACGTTAAGTGACATTGTGGGTTCGAGAACGTTAGTGGCAATCACATTTTTCACTAACGTTCCAACCCCATATAGCCATGTTAACTCTAGCATTAGTGGCACCAACGTGACCACTAACGTAGCCTTGTAAACCTTTGCAAGCGTTATTGGAACTCACGTTTCCCAATAACGTTGCCTTGTGCCCTTTGTCCCTACGTTAGAGTTCACGTTAGTGTAACTAACGTGGCTCTTAACGTGGTTATGCCTCACCTTCAAGAGAGTTAGTGACACTTACCTTTGTCACTAACGCTCCAAGTGCCCCTACTCTCCACGTTAGAGCTCACGTTAACTAAGTTAACGTGGCCACTAACGTGGTAGTGAATGCCATCTCCAACGTTAGTGACAAAGGTGAGTGTCACTAACGTTGGCTCATCAATCTTAGCTCCACGTTAACTTTCATGTTAGTGGTCTTAACGTGACCACTAACGTGGGCAATGCTAGTTTGATCCAACATTAGTGACAAAGGTGAGTGTCACTAACATTGGCATTGTTCCTCTCTTCCACCTTAGAGTTCATGTTAACTAAGTTAACGTGACTCTTAACGTGGCTTATTGCCAAATCTTGGAATGTTAGTGGTGTTCACGTTTACCACTAACGTTGGAGCTTTCTTTTGTCTCCATGTTAACTACCACGTTAACCTAGTTAATGTGGCAATTAACGTGGGCTTATAATGGCTTCGTAGGCGTTATTGGTGATCACTTTTCTCATTAACGTTGCAAGCTATTTACCATTCCACGTTAGTGGTCATGTTAACTAGATTAACGTGAGTACTAACGTGGTTCTTCCTTGCTTCTTTTGTCCTGAAATTAAGCAAATAAAGTGCATCAAAGCTCTAGTTAAAGTCATGAGATTATGCATCATCAATTTATCATTCAATTCTAGCAAAAATCCTCATGAAATCATGTGAAAGTAACAATAGTTGCTTGAATCAAGGTGTAAGTGTATTTTCATCCAAAACTTGCCTTATTCACTAAGAAAATGCATGAAACTAACCTAAAACAGTAAAGAAAAGGTCAGTGAAACTGGCCTAGATGCCATGGCATCACAACACCAAACTTAAAGCTTGCTTGTCCCTAAGCAAGTACTGAAATATAGGAAGAATGAATGAAAGAACAAGAAGATAATATAGAAATAGAATTTCTGGTTTATGGGGTTTCATGCATAGCAACTTAGGTTCTTTCCTTTTATGTTTCAAGCATTTATCAAGTCCTTGGTCACTCTCTTGATTGCATCCTTTGAGACTTCTTAATTGTTGATCCTTCCTCCTTTTTTTTTCCAAGATTTATTGCATTCTTCTTTTGGATAAGTGCTCTGTAAGAGGGCGACTCTTTATGATAAGTTTTCAGTCAACACTCTCGAACTAGTTGGTTCAAGGTGCTAGGTGTCAAGACACCCCTAAGGACTTACTCCCTCAAGTCTCTTTCCCTCATACATACACACCACAGGCACATGGTTTGTTATTATTTTTCTTTTTTTTTTCTTGAGACCTTGGTGTCCAGCACCTCTTTGGGTTACTAAGTATGCTGTAGCAAATGTTACTCTTGATAGTGGACTTTCAGCTGATAATTGAAGAACTGAAGATTGATGGTTTAGAAGTTATAGTAAATTCTCGTTGCAAGTATAGTTTCTAAACCAAGCAATCAACCTTTCTTACAAACATTTTGGTTGTCACAAGTAACAAACCCCTTTAAAATTGATAACCAAAGTATTTAAACCTCGGGTCGTCTTCTCAAGGAATTGCAGGGAGGTATGTTCTTATTATTGGTTATGCAAAGGTATATTTTGGGGTTTTCAAAAGGGTTGAACAAGTAATGTAAAATAACAAGTCGTCAAAATAATAACTAGTAAAGCTCTTGGCAAGGTATCAGAACTGGAAGTCCTATCCCAATTATCCTTATTGATTGTGATGAGAATTGGATTTTTCTCCCACTAAGTCAACCTCTAATTATGAAGGTAAGTTAAGTGGATGAATTAATTTTAATTCCTCAAGTCCTAGTCTTTCCTTGGGAAAGGCTAGAGTTAGTGGAACTTGAATTAATTCTTGAAGAATTCCAATTTTCAGTCAACAATGAGTTTGATAACTCAAGAGTCACCAATCAATCAACCAGAGCCAAAAGGTAGAAAAATCTAAATTATTTATATCATAAATAAAAGAAACAAATCATAGATCTAAAAATACCTCAAATTATATTAACCAAAGAAAATCATAACATGAATGGTCATTAAACAAATAAAAGAGAAAATAAATAAATAAGAACATTGAACATGAGATGTAGAAGAAATATTCCTAATTTCTAAAAATCCTAACCTTAATCCTAAGAGAGAGGAGAGAGCCTCTTTCTCTAAAAATTACATCTAAAATTATGAAAAGTGTGTTATGAGTCCTCTCCTTCATTCCTCCACTTTGTAGCCTTTAATCTGTGTTTTCTGGGCTTGAAACTGGGCCGGAAATAGCCCAGAATTCGCTGGTTATGAAATCTATCACGCTGATTTTCGCAGATTTGATGCGTCCGCGTGGAGTGCGCGTTCGCGTCGCCTACCTGTACGGACACTATGGCAAATTATATATCAAATCGAAGCCCCGAACGTTAGCTTTCTAACGCAACTGGAATCGCGTTGTTTGGACCTTTGTAGCTCAAGTTATGATTGTTTGAGTGCGAAGAGGTCAGGCTGACAGCTTAGCAATTTCTTCAACTTCTTGTATTCCTTCAACTTTTGTATACTTCCTTTCCATCCTCTAAGCCATTCCTCCCCTGCAATCTCTGAAATCACTTAACACACATATCAAGGCATCGAATGGTAATAAGAGAGGATTAAGATTAGCTAAATTAAGACCAAAGAAGCATGTTTTCAATCATAGAACTAAACTAGGAAGGAATTGTAAAATCATGCAAATCATATGAATAAGTGGGTGAAAAGCTTGATAAAACCACTCAATTAAATACAATATAAACCACAAAATAGTGGTTTATCAATAATCCCGGATTATTTAATCCAAGTTACCAAGTGATAAGGCACCCCTAAGAGCTTATTCATCCAAGCATATCCCTTGCACATGAACACCACAGACACATGCCTCAATCCTAAAACCCTTGGTGCCTAGCATTGTTTCTTATTATGTTTCTTTCCTTTTCACTTTTATTGCTCTTTCTCTTTTCTTATTGGGATCTTATTATTTAGTTAGTCTCATAGGATGTGTTTCAAGCATAGGATTTAGGATAGATAGTTGCCTTCTTTCCTTGTTGGTGAACCAACTTAGCTAACTAATCACCCTACCAGAAACATTCAGGGTTCACTTCACAAAATAACTCCATTCTTGTTCTTATCATAACATTTTCTTTTTGATTAACTTAAAGGACAGGTATACAAGCAAGTAAGATGAAAGTGAACACCAGGGACATTAAGCTCAATAACATGGACCTAAGCAATGAAAACCTTAAATGCAGAATTGAGAATCCTAAGCTACTCATGGAAGCATGTTCTATTTCATACATGATTTTCCTTATTTAAAGCTTTGAAAAAGGTAGAACAAAGAAGGGACTCCACCACCTGAAATGATCATGTTCCTTTGTCTTGGGATCCTCCTTGATTGCTTGAGTCCCCATTCCTTTTGCGCGTTCCTATCAGCTTTTTCCAGAAACCAGCATCTTCCATCTTCTTCTTTAATGCTTCCTTTTGCTGTTTCACCTTCCCTTCTTCTTGCTCTGTTAAATCCTTGCAGACTGCCTCATAAGTTGGGATGGCAGGGTGCAAGTTATGCATATGCCCAGTCATATAGTTTAACTTGGCCTGAGTGTTTATGCTGAATTCTTCTCGATGCAGTTGCCTTCCTTCATTGAGCACACTAAATTCGTTGAAGGATTTCATCTGAGTTATCTGGCGTTGGTTGAGTTCTTGAAGGCGTTTGTCCTGGCTTTCTTGCCTTTCGGACACTTGATTTATGGCTTGGGTGAGCTGGGAGTAATGCTCCTGTTGTAACTCTATTTGTTATTTCTGCAACTCTCTTTGTTGATCCATCCAACTAGAGAGTAGTTCTTCTTGATGATCCATCTTTTGAGATTGAACATGCAGTTGTTATTCTTGTCTCTCCATATACCTTCTTCCCAGATCTTCAATGGCTTCTTGAATGTGGAACAAATTTATGTTGGTAGGATCATATTGCCCTTCTTGCTGGTGCCCTGTTTGTTGGGGTTCTTCTTGGTGAGGTTCTTCTAGGTGGGGTTCTTTGTTGTTGAGCAGGTGTCACATAGTTTATGCGTTGGAATGTGACTAACCTCCCAGGATTTACCCATTGTGGATTGTTGTCTTCGAACACCACCTTGGCTTTCATGCATAGTCTCAGGATGGTGCTGGGGTACCAAAGTCTAGCGCCCGGATCATTCTTCTCGGCTGAATCCTGGATTCCTTCAGCTATAATTTCATGCACATTGATGCTTCCACCCTTCACTAGGTAATGTACCATGGTGGCTCGAGCTATATTGACCCAAGAATTGTTTGCGGCTGGAAGGATAGACCTCCTCACTAGCTCAAACCATCCCTTGGCTTCTGGGATAAGGTATCATCTCCTAATGAACCTCGGTCTCTTGTCCGAATACTTTCCTAATCAGACCCAATAACACACATATCATTCATAATTTCTTCAAGTTCATCTTCCTCGGAAGTATTACTTATTCTTACTTGATAGCTAAGCTCATCAAAATGTGGTGATTTCAGTTGAAGAGTCCTTGTTATAGCATTGGGGCTAAAGTCTACCTCTGTTCCTCTTACATAACTTTTGAAGGTGGGGGCCCTAGTGCTGTCTTCTCTGACTGCATTTGTATAGAACTCTTTGATGAGGTTTGCATTTATCTTTGTCTCTGGGTTGGTGAGCTTTTGCCAGCCCCTCTGTGCAATCTTCTCCTTGATCTTAGGGCATTCATCCTTATTGAACTGGAATGTCAATTCTGGCAAGATTTTCTTGTTTTTGAACCGTTCATATTGAAGCTCATGGAAGGCAGTCTTAAATCTCACAGCATCGAAAGGAGGTTATTCCATGGGCTCCTTCCCTTTTCTCCTTTTAGAGCTGGATGAAGCCATGAGTGACGATTAGTATGGTTGTGGCTCACAAGGCGTGGCTAGGAGGGTGTGTATGAAACTTTTGGTGTAGGATGAAATGTGTGTGTTCAAAAGAAGGGAAGGGAGATGAATGAGAACAAGAAGTGTACGGAGAGGGTGCAAAATGAGGATCATTTATATAGAGGAGTGATGGGTGTTTGAAAGGTGTGGATTGCTAGTGTTGTTTTATGATGAACGGTTGGGACTTGATCTTGGATGAGCACAAGGATCACCCCTTTTATGAAGGTCCTGGTTCAGTCTCCAAGGCTATCCACCTTTTAATGTTGCATGGCAACATTTTCCAAGATACTCCCCTTGGAGACAAGTGTATATGTTCCTTGGCATAGTGGCCGAATTTCCCTTCCTTCATTGTCCTATCAAGTACCATCAATGTCCTTTTTGATTTCCTATACAAGACAAAAAAAGGAATGCAAATGATTAATTAAAATTTTTGGTGGGAAGACTTAAGGTGTGAACTAGCTACTAAAAAAAATCTTTTTCTTTTGTTTTTAATTACTAAATGCTTTTCATGAATGCAAATCAATCAACCACTAGATCTCCCATGTATGCAATGTTGGTACACCAAACTTGTTTGTGATCATATGGTGCAACAAGTTTCGGGAATAATTTCACCTCATAAAGTGTGTTCAAGCCCACTTGGTGTGCCTTGAACACCAAACTTATCATGTACTATACGCTGCATGTAAGGGGGTCTTATATTGTTTATCAAAATTGATTTAAAATCCATGAACTTTGCCTTATTACTACTATTTGAGATTAAAAGAAGAGGGTGTAGAACATGGGTTGCCTCCCATGAAGCGCTTCTTTAGCGTCATTAGCTTGACGTTTGGTCCTTGTCAAGGTGGCTGATAGTGCTTGAAATCTTCCCCCCTTGCAGTGAACCTATTTTCATTGGCCTTGTTGATAAGCTCCACATGCTCTAAGGACAAGATTTTGTTGACGGTGTACACTGGAGGCAGCTGAGATGGAATAGTGGGGAGGTGAGGTGGTATAGATGGAAAGTATGTAGAGACCACTTCATCTCCTGGCGAGAAATCTTCTATAGGTATTTTCTTATTTTTCCATCCCCTTGGGACCTTTTTTCTTGTGTCTGTTGATGTCACCTTGTTCCTTGTGGTTTCCTTTTTGAGAGTGGTTTTGATGCCTATCTCATATGACTCTGGTGGGTCTGGTTTCTTTTGGATTACACTTGGCTGTTTCTCCTTCTAATCACATTGGTTGTTAACCATAGGAATCATGAAGTGTGGTGCTTGTGCTCCCTTGTTTAGCTCTGCCGTTAGCTCTTTTGTTTGCTTTTCCTCTGACTTTTTGTTATCATGGTCTGCTTCTTGTGAGAGGTTGAAAACATTGAAGGTGAGCTGATCATCATGTATTCTCAGCACTAGCTCTCCTCGCTCCACATCTATGAGTGCTCTGGCTGTGGCTAAGAATGGCCTTCCCAGAATGATGGGGTGAATAGGATTCTCATCCATTTCCAGGACAACAAAGTCTGTGGGGAGGAAGTAGTTCCCAACCTTTACTAACACATTCTCGACCACTCCTAGTGCCTGTTTTTGAGTTTTGTCAGCCATGTTGATGATTACATCTGTCGGTGTTAGCTCATTAATTTGAAGCTTTTTCATGAGGGATAGAGGCATTAGGTTGATACTTGCTCCCAAGTCACAGAGTCCCTTATCAATCATTTTTCTCCTATGGCACAGGGAATGTGGAAACTCCCTGGATCCTTCTGCTTTGTGGGTGGCCCTGGTTGAATGAGAGCACTGCAATCCATATTCATCTTTATTGTTTGTCCACCCTTCAATGAACTCTTTCTGGCTAATATCTCCTTTATATACTTTATGTAGGAAGACATTTGCTGGAGGGATTTAATAAATGGTATATTTACATCAAGAGATGCAAACATATCGAGGAACCTTAAATACATTCTCCCTGCTACACCACCTTTAAGCCTTTGGAGAAAGGTGCATATGGGTTCAGTATCTCTCTTCTCTTCAGTTCTTCCTTAAGTGTAGGTTGGGGTGCATGGTTTCTTTCTTCCTGGTTTCCCTTTTGACTGTCTTGGAGGTGTTCTACTTTTTCCATACTCCTCTCATCACTTGTGGTGATCATCTTACATTCTTCCTACCTTACTTTCTTTATTTCTCCTCTTGGGTTCTTCTCCGTGTCACTGGGAAATCCATTAGTGGGTTTGGGAATTTGTTGAGATAGATACCCTACTTGGGACTCCAGTCTCTTGATGTTTTCTCCTTGATTTTTGATATTGGCTCGCACTTCTTCCTTAAACACCTTGTTGTCTTGGACTTCTCTACATAAATCTTCAAGTAGAGTCTCAATTTTTGAAAGTCTATCATCCGTTAGTGATGGTGGATTAGGGTTAGGTGGTTGAGAAGGGTGGTTAGGTGGGTGTTGATAGGATCTATGTGAGGTATGTTGGTGAGTTACATTGTTGTTGGAATTGAGGTTGTGGCGTCTCTGGTCTTGACCTTGGTCTTGTTGATTTTCCCAACCAAAGTTGGGGTGATTTCTCCATCCAGAGTTGTAAGTTTTGGAGTATGGGTCATGGATTTGTCTAGGTGAGTTTCCAACATAGTTGGCTTGTTCCCAATCACCTTCTTATCCTATATTCACTCCTTCTTGAGCTGGTGATAAAGTGATGACTGCTGCAACTTGGTTTTCCTCCACCTTCTTGGTGAGATCTGCTAGCTACTTGGTGATCATCTTATTTTGAGCTAGCAATGCATCCATGTGATTCAGCTCCATTACTCCTCGAGTGTTACTTCTTTCAGAGGCATAGAAGTAGTCATTCTTAGCTACTGTTTTAATGACATATATGGATGTTTCAATGGTTTTCTTCTTGTTTAGAGAGCCCCCTAATGAATGATTTACAACCTTCTTTGACTCATAGGAAAGATCTTCATAGAAAATGTGAAGTTGAACCCATTCATTGAACATATCTGGTATGCATCTTCTTGTTAAGTCCTTGAACCTCTCCCATGCCTCATAGAGAGTCTCACCATCTTGTTGCCTGAAAGTCTGCACCTCAGCTCTCAGCCTATTAATTCTTTGAGGAGCGTAGAATCTTGCCAAAAATTTGTTCACCACATCTTCCCAATTTGTTAAGCTCTCATTTGGAAAGGATTCAAGCCACTTGGGTGCCTTGTCCCTGAGTGAAAAAGGGAACAAAAGCAGCCTATAGACATCCGGGTGGACTCCATTAGACTTCACAGTGTCACAAATTCTCAGGAAGGTGGTTAGATGTTGATTGGGGTCTTCTTGAGCACTTCCTCCAAATGTGCAGTTGTACTGAATAAGGGTGATGAGCTGGGGTTTTAGTTCAAAGTTGTTGGCATGTATGGTGGGCTTCTGGACGCTACTTCCACAGTTTCCTGGATTTAGATTGATGTAAGAGTCTAGAACTCTCCTTTCTTGCCCAGCATGATTTGCAGGGCCTTCTCTAGCATGGTTGTGAGCTTCTCCTTCATGATTGTTTTCCAAGTTTTCTTCCATGTTGGTTTCAAAGTACTCTTCCTCTTCCTCAGCACTAACAACTCCTTTCCCTCTTGCTTCCCTCCTTAGTCTCTGGAGGGTCCTTTCAGGTTCTGAATCAAAGAAAGTTGAAGCTCCCCCTCTTCTCCCTGTCATACAACTAACAAAGCACACAGCAAGAGATGAAATGAAAATATTATTCTTGTTAGAGTGATTGTTAGTGTGAGTGATGCAAATTATCAAATAGTTAGTGGGTTAGTAAGCAGAATTGTAGATAATAACAAAGAAAGAAAGAAAAATAGAGAGGGTAAAGGGGATGAGGAAGAAGCTAAACAAAATGAAGATAAATGACTGAATAGAGTAAACAACAAAGGAAAGAGAAAAAAATAAAAAAAATAAAAAATGCTCAATCTAGTGAACTTCCAACTTAATCATTGTTGATATAAATCAATCCCTGGCAACGGTACCACAAACTTGATGCATGAAAACTTGTCTCTCAACAAATTTCCCTTCGGCAAGTATACCGAGTTGTCGTCAAGTAAAAACTCACAATAGAGTGAGGTCGAATCCCACAAGGATTGATTGGTCAAGCAACTTTAGTTGGAAGAGTATGCTAGTTAAACTAAAAAGAATGTAGTTTGAGAATTGCAGAAAATTAAATGGCGGAAAAGTAAATAGCAGAAAATAGAGTGCAGAATCTTAAATGGGGATTTGGGGGAATGAGCATGAAAATAAATGGCAGAAAGTAAAGAGAATGGGTAAGATCAGAAATGGGGAATTCATTGGGCTCAGGAGATGTTGTATTCTCCAGATCAAATTCATTTTCATCTCTTCCTCAATCAAAGCATCTATTGATCTCCTTGGCAATCTTAGGTGATTGGGTTCCAATTCCTTGGCAATCTAATCTCTCTAAGCTTGAACAATTGCCCAATTCCTTGATTTAATTGCTCATGGGAAGATATGAAGTGTGGTCACTGATTATACCACATGTATTTCCAAATCAAAGTGTTGGGAGGATTACATGTCACTATACCTGCCCAGACCCCAATTTTGTCGGACATGAGAAAGCATTTCTAGCATGATCTCCTTATCCCTTTTCCAAGGCTCAAAGGAGATCCAATTATGGAGAGTTTCTTTTCCAAGACAATTAACCAATTGAATTGAGATCGAAAGCTTTCTAGTAAATCAAAAGAGAAGAAAGAAGAAGAGAAATGAAAACTATAATTGATCCATCAAATTACAACAGAGCTCCCTAACCCAATGAAAGGGGTTTAGTTGTTCATAGCTCCAAAAATGAAAAATGGCGGAAAAGAATACATGCTTAGCTAAAAGAGCAGAAAAGTAAATATACAGAGGGTAGTTCTCCCAAGTGCCGAGCTTCTCTATAGTTCAAAACTACTCCTATATATACTACTTCTCTTGATCTTCTAGTGAGTTCTTCAAGTCTTGGATGTGGGCCTTAGATCTTGAGTTGAAGTAGTTACAATTTTTAGTGGGCTCATCTTGCAGAGAAGTATGAATTAGGCATGGACGTTAGTGAAGTTAACGTTAAGTGACATTGTCGGTTCGAGAACGTTAGTGGCAATCACATTTTTCACTAACGTTCCAACCCCATATAGCCCACGTTAACTCCAACGTTAGTGGCACCAACGTGACCACTAACGTAGCCTTGTAAACCTTCGCAAGCGTTATTGGGACTCACCTTTCCCAATATCGTTGCCTTGTGCCCTTTGTCCCTACGTTAGAGTTCACGTTAGTGTAACTAACGTGGCTCTTAACATGGTTATGCCTCACCTTCGAGAGCGTTAGTGACACTTACCTTTGTCACTAACGCTCCAAGTGCCCCTACTCTCCACGTTAGAGCTCACGTTAACTAAGTTAACGTGGCCACTAACGTGGTAGTGAATGCCATCTCCAACGTTAGTGACAAAGGTGAGTGTCACTAACGTTGACTCATCAATCTTAGCTCCACGTTAACTTTCATGTTAGTGGTCTTAACGTGACCACTAACGTGGGCAATGCTAGTTTGATCCAATGTTAGTGACAAAGGTGAGTGTCACTAACGTTGGCATTGTTCCTCTCTTCCACGTTAGAGTTCACGTTAACTAAGTTAACGTGACTCTTAACGTGGCTTATTGCCAAATCTTGGAACGTTAGTGGTGTTCACGTTTACCACTAACGTTGGAGCTTTCTTTTGTCTAACGTGGGCTTATGATGGCTTCGCAGGCGTTATTGGTGATCAATTTTCTCATTAACGTTGCAAGCTATTTACCATTCCACGTTAGTGGTCACGTTAACTAGATTAACATGAGTACTAACGTGGTTCTTCCTTGCTTCCTTTGTCCTGAAATTAAGCAAATAAAGTGCGTCAAAGCTCTAGCCAAAGTCATGAGATTATGCATCATCAATTTATCATTCAATTCTAGCAAAAATCCTCATGAAATCATGTGAAATTCACAATAGTTTCTTGAATCAAGGTGTAAGTGTATTTTCATCCAAAACTTTCCTTATTCACTAAGAAAATGCATGAAACTAACCTAAAACAGTAAAGAAAAGGTCAGTGAAACTGGCCTAGATACCCTGGCATCACATTTATGATTTTCTTCAAGCATGAATTTTGAGTTTTATAGAGACATTGTCTCCAAACGACCCATGTGCTTGACTTATGTTGCTGACATAAAGACTTTGGCTAAAAAGGAATTGATTTCATTGAAAATTTTAAATACTTGGATTGGGAAAAACCTTTTGAAATTCGAAAGCCTGTATCATTAATTTGGTCAGTGAGTTCTATGCTAAGATGCACTATAGCGAGGCTTCTGTTCACTCATATGTTAACGGCTGCCAAATCTATTTGAACAAAAAAACTATTGGTGAATCCCTTGATTATTATGATGTAGGAGTAAATGCTTACATTTTCTAAAAGTGGGATAATAATCTTGGTATTTCACACAAAGATATCTTGGCCAGCATATGTGAGAACATATCCCTCATGGATAGTGTCATGCCAAATCATAGAGTCTTAGGTCCTGTCAAACTACAGCTTCACCGCCTTATCACTCACATTCTAATTCCCCAAAGTGGTTTATATTAAAGAGTTACCCTATGTGATATCTTGGTCCTCTATGCAATACTCAACAAAACTGAAATTTCTTTTGCTTACTTGATGATCGCCATATGTTCGACTATATCAAAAGCGATAAAGATATTTCTCTTCCATATGGAATGATTTTAACTTGCATCTTTAGGTATTTTACTGTTAATCTGAGCAATGAGACCCTAGAAAACAAAATTTTATATCTCAAGAGTGGTGGTGTAGTAAAACAATCAAAGGAAAAAGGCACAAGGGCAGCCAAGGAAATGATTTTGCAAGAAGAGGAAGAAATTTTTCCTCCTGCATCTACTACAGGGACATCCTCCTCTTATAAGTACTTAATGAATGGAATTGTTAAGGATGGCTTACAAGAGTTTATAAATCTCACTAAACAGATTATCAACTTGATCCAAGAAGCTAGGAAACTAGCAATTCAAAATGAGAACTCCTTTAGGAAGTCTCAGAGTCGAGTTGAAGTGTTGCTCAAATATATAAAATATTTGGATGATGAACAAGCAATGTCTGATCAAGATGAAGATCCTTTCAGAATCGAGGATGAGGGATCTGATGTCTAGCCCACGTCTACTACTGTTGCTGATGTTTAAAACTATATTTTTTGTGAATTCTGGTCTTTGGATTTTTTGGTTAAACATCGTTTGCTGGTTGGATAACAATAACTTAACTTTGATACTAACACTTTCACCTGTTTTACACTTTTGGATTAGATATTGAATTGTTTTCTATAGAGGTTTCTCTCCTTAATAACAAAAGGGGGAGTAAAGTGATCTGTGAAATGAATTGAAATAGTTAAAATTATAATATTGTTATATTTGTGTATGATGACTGAAGCAGGCTGCTGTTTCTGTTTTGGACTTGTGATTGAAAATATGCACCTTATAAACATTGCTCTGATTTTGAATATTGTTTACACCTATCATAGCCTCACTTTGCTATCTAAGTTTTTGAATGAATGGGTTTGATATGGATTAGCTCTGATTGATGTTTGTTCCAAGGCTGATTGATAATTTTTTTGGATTGATAATAGCCTTGTAAATATTGGCATAGGATTAAACAAGTTCCCTAAGACATAAAACTGTTTGAAAATATCTTGAATGTTGGCATTATTTCTATGCAAGGTTGTTCAAATCAGGATGAGATAAGCAAATTGGCCCAAGATATCCAAATCTCATTTCATTTGAACCACACCACACTGCTGAAGAATTTCGAATACCACAAACTAACCGGCAAGTGCACCAGATCGTACCAAGTAATAACTCAGGTAAGTGAGTTTTGATCCCATGAAGATTAATGGACTAAGCAACAATAATTGAATGATTAGACTAGTCAGACAAACCAAATTAAGTGTTTTATGTTCCAAGTATCATAAAGCAATAAATCAGAGACTTCACGAAAGCTAGTAAAGAATGGTTGGTGAAAATAGTATGAGAAAACAGTTAAGAATTTAAAGATGTTAAATTTACAGATTAATAGTTCTTATCACTCACTTTAATCATACAAAGGTTCAATTTATGATAAACCCTAATTGATTAAACTCTAATTCCTTAACAATTTAATATTTTCTAACCAAAACAACTGCCAATTGTTTGGTCGCTTAATTTAAATTAGAAGTTTAAGTCCAATCCTAGTTTATGAGCCACACAAACCCTAGGTACCCAGAGATAAGATGATTATATGTCACGTATCACGTTAAGACCAGGTAATTAGAAAATTATGAGGAATTGATTTCAAGCTGTTATTCGAGTGATTTAACTTCTTTAAGATTCAACAAGAATTCAATTAGAAAAGAGTTATCTTCCAATATACTCTAATTCTTAGGATGAAGAATGAAACCAATCCTTGAAAATAAACCAGTGCATTAATTAATAGAAGAATGACAATAGTATTAATCCAATAAAATAACAAAGCTCTTAATCTTAACAATGGAGGTTTAGTTGCTCATGGTGCGAAGAAAATCCTAGCAGAGAAAACTATGAAAGTGTGGAGAAGAGAGACAAAGAATAAAAAATCCTAGGCCAAGTTATCTTCTCCTTTTATATCTAATCACTATAAGAATTTGACAAATTAGCAACGAATTTTTGCGAGAAATACTTTTTGTCACTAATTCGTCACTAACTTGCGAGGAATTAGTGACACACTAACAATAAAATTAGTGAGCGGTCACAAAATATCCAAACTTGAGAAAAGCGACTAATTAGCGAGGGATTTATGAGTAAGTTTGTTTCTCGTAGACTGACTTTTGTAGCTTAAAAAAGAGCGGGAAAAAGTTTCTCGATAATTTGTCACAAATTAATTAGCGAGTGATAATGTTCTAGTAAATTAGTCACTTAGGGGTTCAATCGAATAAAAGTAAAATAGCGAAGAAAATTATTGTCACTATTCCGTCGCAAGTGTTTGATATACAATTAGCGAGAAACAATTCGCACCCTAATTTGTCGCTAAATAAACTTTGTGGGAAAAGGCTAATTGGCGAGGAACAATGTTCCTAGCTAATCCATCACAGAGAGTTGAAATGCATTTTGTGATGGACAATTTCCTAACTAATTCATCACTAAAGTTTTTCTTTTTTAGCGAGCAACTAGTTTCTCGCTAATTTGTCGCATAATATTATAAAATTCAAAATTAGGGTAGCGACCGAGAACAGTCGTCGCTAACATGTCGCAACAGATAAATCATTCAGCTAGAGAAGTGTTTCTTGCTAATTAGTCGCTAAAGTGGAAATACAGATATTCAGCACCTAGGACCTAAATAGTGAGAAATTTGGGACCGTTTAACAACTGACACACTTCGTTCATTGATTTCAAGTTGCTGATTAGCGGGCGAAATACATTTGTCGCTAAGTTGTCGCAAGTTTAATTTAGCGAGCAACTTGGCAACTACAATCTTATCGCAAACCAAAATCTATATCCTACCTATTTTGTAGCAAATTACTCACTAATATCGTTGGAAATCCGTCGCAGAGTTATAACAATTCCAAAGCTAACCGAGAAAATGTTAGAAGTAATTGGTCGCAATTGAGTCACTAATCAAAAGCTTATTTAGTGAGGAATTAGCGACCGCTTAACAACGGATAGACTTTTCTCACTTATTTCATGTTGCTATTAATTTGTGAGGAAACACGTTAGACCTTATTCCCTCACTACTTTAACTAGTGGCTGACGTGCCTGTTCAACCATTTTTCTATTGAGTTTAAGAAATTAATTTTATATTTTTATTTTTAAAATTAGAAATTTAGTTTTAATAATTAAAAATAAATTACAAAAAATAAAATACCTTAAATTTTTTAACATGTAAAATGTATAAAATAAATAAATTTAAATTCAAAACAAGATTAAAAAATATTTTGTTGTTATTATTTGTAACAAAATCAATATAAACACTTACTAATATTATATAAAGATTAGTTATTTATAAATATTATTAAATTTATTTATTTTCTCAATTTATTTGCTGATATGATATATTAAAAAAAAGTAATATTTATTCTTACTTTTTTTCATTCAAAAAATTTAAAAAAAAATATATAATGATGAAAAATATAATTATAAAAATTTGATAGAAATAATTTAAAAAATATAAAATAAGTTGTATTTGTTATTAATATTTTTGTGTTTTTTTTAATAGAAAGGATACAAAATACACAATTTTCGTATCTTTGGATATAATATTTTTGTCCATATTTTTAACATTGACTTTACGGCAGAACTTCATTAAAACTAAATGATACTATTAATTGAAACCGATAACTTAATTTCCATTAAGATTAACCTTATAATGTTATTTTATTGTTTTAAAAATTAAGTATATGACTATTTTAATTGTTTCGAATGTTAAATTTAAAATTAATTACAAAATGTTTAACCTTTTTAATATTGAATTAAAATTTATAATTGCTAATAAATTAAATAATATTAATTATTCATATAAGATGTTATAGTAGTTTTAAAATTATTACATAAAGAGTATTTTGGTGTTTTAAATTTAATGTAATTAACAAGGATTTTTTTGGATGGAAAAAGTATAATTCGAACTTTGAAGGACCAGAAAATAAATAAAAGTAAGGTAGTTGGTTCGCAAACAGTGGATTATAACAAGTGAGTGTAAATTTGGATATAAGTTACTGAACTATACCTAAAATAAAATAAAATAAAATCAATTTTTTTTTTACATATAAAAAACTTGAGTTACACAAAAAATGATACTATTCGACATAAAAAATTGGATTTTTATATTAAAAATTACAAAATATTATTTTACTTAATTTTAAATAACTATAAAACCCTACTTAAAATTTTTGTAGGTTTAACTATGTTTGATTATATTATATATTATAATTTTAGTTTGAATTTTGAAAAGGCTGAAATTTCAATTTTACTATAAAATGATAAAATATTTCTTAAGCATTCAAGTAAAAATACTAAATTATAAACTTCAATGGTCAAATTTTTATATGTATTATTTATATATATAATTTAATAAATAAAATTTATTAATATTCATCCAAGATTATTATATAATTTCATTAATTATTAAAAAAATAATACTATACATCCAAATTTTTTTATAAATTAAGTTCGACCAAATTAAACAATAAGACTAGAAATAATGTTTGCTATAATTATATTTATGCAACTTAAACTTTCAGAGGAGATTATTAATGACATTTTATTAGTCAAAAAACATATTAATGACTCTAGAGTTTAGATAACTTGATGTGAATTTTTTTTTATTTTTTACATTAACTTTAGATAAAAAAATAATTTTGACATATAATTGAAAATGTAAAATGCAATTAATAATAAAATTTTATCTACAAGAAGAATGATTAATGAAATGTAATCTAGATATAATGAAAAGTAAATCATATAAATAGAGATTTTACATAATAGGTAGAATTAGATGCAAAATTAACGATGTTTTTTAATTAATTTTTTTAATTTATTCAATTAGATAATAATAATAATAATAATAATAATAATAATAATAATAATAATAATATATTTTTGTCTAGCTTAATTTAACTTTCTCCTAAGCAATTCTTAATATGTTTTACATTCATCTATATTTTAAAAAAGAAAAAAACAAAGAAATGAAGGATATACCATCTTTAACACGGTGTCGTTTTAGGTATTTAGAAATATGAAAAAAGAAGCTTTGAAAAACAAATCAGCCACCTAACCTTCCTTGTCCTCAACTTTGTGACCTCACTACCAAAACCCCAGAAGAGCAGAACATTTCTTGACTTGCTTTCGAACGCAGCATAGAAGAACATGCAACCTCCATATTATCACCGTTCTTCCACTTGCCCAGCCATCACCGCCGTGCGCGCTGCTATGCGTCATCCAAACGCCTCTGTTTGGTCGCGTGTTCGAGCCTCCACTCAACTGCCATTTTTCCACTGTTCAGTCTCTCAACCGCCGCTGTGCATCCCTCCGTTCAACCATCTCTATTGAGTATGAAATCTTCAGCTCCCTCTCTCTCTTCTGTTGATTTTCAGAACATGTGAAAACTAAGGTAATTTCTTGTGCTTGTTCTTTATTGTATTAATTGTTCAGTTGGTATTTTAGTTGATATTTGTTTTAATTATTGAGTTGCTGTTTAAGTTCAAGTTCTTCCATCCCTTGTGCTTTTCTGTTTTTGATGGTTTTTAAGTTGCCCTTTTTTTCCTTGTTGTTTTTTTTTTAAAATTTTATTAAAAATAAATTTTTATTTAAAAAAATTTAAAAATAGGAACACAAATTTAAAACAATTATACTATTTCTAATTTTAAAAAAAGCGCTAAAAGCCAAAAACAAAAAATGCGTGCAGCGCCCTTTGCAATTTGTAATACTTCAACTTAAAAATTAAAAACCCCACTATCTCCACTATCTCCCCTTCTTCCATTTAGCTACCGTACAAAAATAAGTACAAAAATAAAAACAAAGATTCCTGGTCGCGAAGAAGGAAGGATTTTCATATTGTTGACTGTTTGTTTAAAGAAGGAGATTCACTGAAGGAGGTCCAATCGACGACACCGCTCAAAGAGGTCCGATCCACGACATAGCTGAAGGAGGTCCGCTGCTCCTTTTCACAAATCGCAGGTTATGATAATCTCTTCCCATGCTTGTTCTTATGTATAATCTAATATGATTGTGATGGTTCTTGCATTCAAAATTTTCTTAGATTATCACTTCTTCGTAGAATTAGATATTTGCTGCTATGAATTTTATTGTTCATGGAGGCCTTGCATCCCTGAGATTGAAATTTCTTTTGAACCTTCGAAATCATCTGTTCCCAAACCCAAATCATTTTTTCTCAAACCCTTAAAGGGTACAATTATATTCCACACTAAAATAGTCATATGATTAAATAAAATAAATAGAGATATTATTTTATTTTTGCACTGTTATTTTTATTCAATGACAATGCATCAATATTTCACAACTTATATTCACTAAGAATATAAATCTATGATACCACCTTAAAATTCTGTTTCCAATTCCATAGTACATGCCCTTTTTCCTTTTTTGTAAATTCAATTTTAAATTAATATTTTATTTTAAAGTAAAAATTTGTATAAGTATCTTTTTTGAGTTGGTGCGCTATAACGTCAGTAAAAAATGTTTGATGCATGTTTACATGAATCATGGTCTTGTACTTATTGCCTCCGATAATAGAATTGTAACTTGAAATAGAAACCTGTATGGTATTGCCAGTCAGGATTTGGAACTCCCTCCCTCTTATAATAAGATCATGTAGGTTCACGGTTCACCTATGCAAATAATCCAAAATTTCTTTCACATTTCTTCTCTTCTCTATTATTTTATATATCATTCTAGAATTATAATATTATATAACTAATAAAATTTATTATTTTAAACTAGTGTTTGACCTTAAATTTTAAATACTAAATTATAAATATTAAATATTAAATTTTAATAGTATAAACATTGATATTAACTAATCATAATAGAAAATATTGAATGTAACATTTTTCTTTTAGAATAATAGTATAGCTTGACACTTAATTATGTCTGTTAATGAACTTTTTTTTAAATATTTTTTTATTTCTATAACTTGTTCTATTCATGCTATATAACTGCAAAATAGCCACTTTTATGATACTCTCAAGCTTTCTAAGAAGAATTTCCATATAACTATAAGAGAAAAGATGTAATTTTTTCTGACTATTTTAAAAACAATAAACACAGTTTCTTGTTAATTATACTACAATTAGGTATTAATTATAAAAAAAAATCTGCATATCACAAATAAATTAGTAATGTATGTTGTTGCAATTTATTTTTTAATTCATTATTTTAACAGGTTGTATTGAAAATATTTTAAAATCACTTTTTTTTAATTTATTTTTTATTTGACAGATAATCATGGCACCAAAAGGTAAAGGTGGATGAATGGTACGAAACATTCGTATCGATCAAATCTCAGCTTTCCTCGCGTAGGCCAGGTATACATTTGGCGTTGAATTTAGTTTACCATTAACGACTCTTGATTTAGGAAATATGATGTATGCTTATTTTATTGAGTTTAGGTGAGCAAACTGTTGACATTGATTCTTCTCAACTATCAATACACGTATTAGGTATCTAATTGTACTATACATTTGAGTTATATGTCTTCATTGTGATTTAATTAATGTAAGACCCGATTAATTAATGGCTAATTAACTAATAAATTAAAATATATTCTAGAAAGCGAGAAATGAGGTTTTATGGTTTTTGTGGTAGAGAAATTTAAAACGAGAATTTCGACACTAATTTTAAAGAAATCAGCCCAAGATTGAGTCGAACGGACCAAACCGGACCAACCGGACCCAAATGGGCCCAATAGCCCAGCCAAGCCCCTCTCAATTAAGAGATCTCAGATCTCTCCCCTCCCAAAACAACACACACACTCAGAACACAGAGAGGAAAAGGGGGAGAAACATAAACCCTTGCTCCAACTTCAATTGATCATAACTTTTGATCCGGAGCTCCGATTGATGCACCGTTTGCGGCCACGTGACCATGACGTCAAGCTCTACAAAACCCATACCAAGATTCCTGATGTAAGCTACGTTTTCTTCTTCGAATTCCATCCCCTTTGTTTCGAATTTTATGGGCATAAATGTTGAGATTTTGAGCTCCTTTGTGTTATAGGATCAAATTAACTTGAAAGGAAGACTTGTTCTAGCTCCCTTGGTCCTTAGATAAGATGAGATTTTCCACCCTAAACTTAAGACTTGAGATTTTGTGATTTAGTAATTGAGTTATTGTGTTTTATGTGATATTGTGGCTTAGGCATTATATATGTGTGTTTTGGAGCTTGATTGGTGATTTTGGAAAGTTTGGAAGGGAGCCTTGTGTGGAAAATCTGTTGTTGAGGCTTTGAAAAACTTGGAAGTTGAATTTGCGAGTGTTTCGGGTGGAACGGGAATCGACCAAGGTATGGTTTCGGTTTTCTGCATCTAAAATGTAATGTAATTGTGAAAACGTAGGCTAGTAGTCCTAGGATAAGATTCAAAAATATTGATGTGATTAATGAATAATGTGAGTTGTATTATTATGTATGTATTTTGGTAGATTATGAAATGTTGATGCAGTTGTTTGGATGATTTGAATTGAGTGGAATATATGAGTAATGGTGATAATGGTGGGTAAAGAATGTGATGTTGTATGGATATATGGATTGACGTGTTCAATTGATAAAAAGGTTGAAGCTCTTGTGATGAGCATGATTTTGGAGTATGATATTGATATGTGAAAATATATGGTGATTGATTGTTGTTTTGGAAATTGAGAGAGGAAAGAATGAATATTGAATTGAGTTATGGAATGTTAATTTTGATATGAGATTTGGTTAAATATGGTGGAATTGGTAGGTTGATGATTATAAAGGGGTTTGGAAATGCTTAATGTTGGAATGGTTGAGTTTTGGGTTGATTTTTGTATGGATTGGTAAATCTATGTTTGAAAATGGGGAGTTTATGAGTTATGGTAAAAGTGAAATTTTAGTGAACTTCAACAAATCATATCTTGAGCAATCGTTTTCAGAATTTGATGATTTTTATATCAACTGAAAAATAATTTCATAAGCTTTAAAATGGTTTAAATTTGGGTAAAATATGAATTTTGTGGAAGGAGATATGATCGTTGGAAGTTTGGATTAAAAATCTGAATTCTACAACTTCTGCAGAATTTGTGATTTCTGGTTTGTGTGCGCACGCACAGTCCGTGAGAATTTGGTCATGTGCGCACGCACAGCCTTGTGCGTACGCACACGCGGAGACAGGGCTGCTGGTGGCAGCGCTAGCATGTCCTGTGCGCACACACGACCAAAGAAGGATTTTGAGTTGTGCGTACGCACAGGTCTGCGCACTCACACCCCTGTGCGTACGCACGCGACCCAGTTCTTTTCTAAAACTTTTGTTTTCAAGTTTTTCACATTTCCAACAAGCTCATAACCTTCCAAAAGGTTATTTTACACTTATAAACCCCCCAAATTCATCCCTTAAATCCTAAATTGGTATAGAGTTCCTAATGATTGAGAGAAAACTAGGGGAGAGGGTAACTTGTGGGTGAAGAAAAGGGATGTTATGATGAGTATGATGAATATATGATTATATGAGTTGTTGAGGAGGATAGTAGGGTGCTGTATATGATATGATATAAGCCGAAAGGCTGCGTATGATGATGATTATGGTTGAGTATGAATTATGACTTGTAAGCCAGGTGGATGAGATAAATGCTAATGTATGGCTGTGATTTAAGTGCATATATGCTATATTGTTGATTATTGTGATTGTTGCATTCCACCTATCTGAGATACGAGTGTCCCTGGGTGAAAGCAGTGGCTAGCCACCACGTGCTCTAGGTGGAGACTCGATACTCTGCTTACCCTATGTCGTAAGTGTGGCCGGACACTGTGAAAGTTTCGGATGAGCTCGTCCCCGTAAATATACACCAGTGAGGGTGTTGGATTATATATTATGTTTATGTTATGAGATAACTCGAGTTGGGGATGCACAATAGAGGGACAGTCCAATGGTTAGCTACCAGGACTTGTCGGGTTGGCTTTATAACCGACAGATGAGACTCATTAGCCACTAGGACAGGCATACATCATATGCATTATACGTGATTTGTCTGGATTGCCTAACTGACTGCATCATTACTTGCTACTTGCTTAATTGTCTTATTTGCCTCCTACTTGTGCATTTATTTGCTTGATATAATTGTGCTTGCATTTAAATTACTGTTGGCGGTTGGGAGGTTTGCAGGATTTGAAAAGGGGATACTTAGTTAGTTTGAAAATCCTTAAGATAGTGGCCTATTTACATTTTTTTTCATGGTTTAGCATGTTTATACGCTTTAATTATAATCTGGAAGTTCTAGGATTGTCTTTGGCTTTCCCAGGACATTACATGTTAGATATTTGGACACTGTTACCATGCTCAGAATCTCTGGTTCTCACCCATGCAGATTTTGTGGTTTTCAGATGCAGGACGTGAGGCTCCTCGCTGAGGCATGCTAGAGACTTCCTTCTGGCAAAGATCCTTGGCTTTGGGGATATTATTTTGATTACTATATACCTGTTTAGATACTTATATTCTCCAATGTATATGTATTTTGTATAAACTCCTCTTAGAGGTTATTTTGGAGAAACAGGTTTTGTATTTTGTTTGTTGGGTTCTTTTGGGACTTCATTATTATATATGTATGTACACCTTATATGCTCGAACCAGTTACCTTTGCAAACTGAGTCCGGAGTCTTGATATATGTATTTTGGCACTCCTTCGTATACTTCTTCGCTCTAGCTTAATCCTATAATTGCTCGTTTACGTTATCGATCCGAGTGTTGCGCTTTTCGATTTATCGGTTTTGATTTACCCACTTTTCTTTAAAGGCTCCTAGTTATGAACATTTTTGCAATTCTATACGTACTAAATTTTTATTTTAGAGGTCGTAATGCCTCACCACCTGTGTTTTATGACTTAAGCATAAGACTCTATGTGATAGAGTGTTACAATTAATCCTAGGCTAGAAAGTGGTTTTATTCTATCTATTTTTTTTCTCATTTTTAATTTTAGGTCAACAAAGCGATAATAATGATGAACCTCATCTTACACAATTGAATGAGGGATCAACATCACAACTATCCCCACAAGCTTTATCACAACCGTCACCACAATTAGATGGTATGATTTACTTTAGCTGCTAAATTTTTAAATATTCACAAATGAGTTTATATCTAATTGAAAATTGTCTCTTATTCATTGTAGGTGTGAATTCATCTGATGGATCGGCTTTAGTCGTAGAAGATAATGAGCTACCTAATGTTGAACAATCAAGTGCACATACTAAAACTAGGAGTAACAGAAAGTTGGTAATAGCTGTAAAGAAAGGCAATAACCCATAAGTAGTTATAATATTATTTTGATCTTGCTATATTTGCATACCTTTTACTTAAAATAAAAAAGAAGGGTATCACTAAGTGCAGTACCTTTAATTTACTAGTTTATTACTAGATCTTACCCCTTATTATATTGTGACTTTTATGTATATTTATTTCACACTTTATCATGTTGAAATTATCACAAAGAGATAATAAATGGTTTTGATTTTACTGTTCATTCATTAATCTTATAAGTAATGCATGTGCTGTATTTTTTAAAAGAGATATAATAACATATGAAAATTAAAGGAGGTCAATGCATAATTTCAAAAATAGAGGGTCAGGTTTTATTTCATCAAACTTCAAAAGGGGTGAGTCATGTGTATAATTTTTCTTTGGTTTTATGATGATACTTTTGTAGTGCATTTGATAGACTTAATTTTTATTTAAAAAATTGCCATTAGCTAAATTCACCTAATGTGAACAAACTGCTTTCTCTTTATGCACTTGCTATTTGTGATTGCTAATGCTGTACAATATATACCATGAACAACATTGACTAAAAAAGTATATGTTTCACTATTGCAACCAATCTGAATTATAGAATAGAAAATTTGATCCAACAAGTCTTAATGTAAGGCTTAAATGTTCAGAGTCATATATGTTTGACCCAATATACACTTACGTCTTTTTTTCATGCAATCACAAATTATCACAAAGGTATGTTTGCTGTTAGAGTCATATATGTCATTTATGTTATAATGTTTATTAATTTATTATATTTATTTTTATAAAATAAATAGAAAAATAATTTTGCATATGTGGATATTCTTCTTTTTTGTAAGACATTGATATTAATCTAAGCCTAAGTTCACAACATAGAGAATGCATTTCACTAAAGACCAAAACATATGGCCATTTCAGATTACTATGGAGAAATCTATCAGTAAATAATTTCAAAGAAATAAATCATTACTTTTCTTTTATATTTTCTGATCCATTATTATAACTTCTGCTCAATTAGTATCTCAATCCCTGCATTTACTGTTATATTGAATGAATGGATGTGCATATTTCTTGTATTCCTATCATCTTATTTTTGTCAAAATAGCAACTTAAATACAGATAACAGCAGCTCCATAAAAATGGTATGTGACCAGCAGTTAATACATGCCTCATGAATAAACTAAATATTTGCTCTGATTATTTCTTGTTTTTTTTTTTCTAATCTGATCTTAATTTAATTGATGCGGTTATTTTTTCTTAATTTAGTTGATGCACTCTTGGGAGCTTTACATTCTTATGATCTATGTTATTTTCATGAATTATTTTAAAGTTGTGAGTAGTATACCTAAGCCTAGAATTTGTTGTTGCTTTGATGATCTATGTTGTTGTGTGTTAAACTATTTTTGATAATCGTGTATTTTTTAATGTAGGAAGAGATTTACAAATTATACGGTAACTCGTGACATTACGAAAGATTTATTAAGTAGGATGCCTTCTCCAGCGCCAAGATGGCAAGATTATTGTCCAAACATGAAGGACGAGTTGTTTAAAGGTTTTCTGGTAATTGATTATAATGTTGCTTCAATGCAATTTTAACAGATAATTGAATTTAGTAGTTACTAAGCCTTTCAATCTTTAAATTTAGGAAAAACATGAATTTGCATCAAATTATGATAAGGCTATAGCAAGAACTGTTTGGAATAGGACAATGCTTGATCGCTATCTTGATATTTTGAAAAGAGCAAGGGAAAGAGCTTTTAAGGAGGCAAACTCAACTAGTATTGCTGACATTAAGGGTCATGGACCTAAAGCAATGAAAGTTGAAGTTTGGAATGGCTTAGTTGATTACTAGTTAGATTCAAAGTGAAAAAACAAGTCTGTGGCTAGTCAAAAAAATAGGGCTACTATGCCTGCTCATAAACTACACACTGCAGGGTCTATCAGTTATGGCGAACACAAGAGAAGAAAGGTATAAAGAAAAATATTGCCTATCTCAAATGATTTATGTTAGTGTATTCTAATAAATGTTGTTACATGTAGCTAAATTGAAGCGTCGTGTATCTTTCCTTGAAGTATATGATGATGTTCATAAGAAAAAAGTGGAGAATATGTTTCGAAGTATCCAAGGAAATTATTGTAAGTGCCTTTAATTTTGTAGTCTAATTTACTTTCAGTTTTCTTAATAATATGTCCTTATTTTTCTGATGTAGGATTTATATGGAGAGGTAATATCACAAAAATATGGGGAAGATTTATTAGATCAACCTGAAGTTGATCCTGACGTGTAGACAGAAGTTGCAGGAACCAACAAGAAAGGACGAGTTCATGGGTTAGGCTGCAGTCTAGATATTGGTATTCGTGATCATAGAGATGTGTCATTATCAGAAGATACAGGTGTTTCTATAGTCAAATCAATTTCACAAGCGGACATCACTCAATCTATTAAAGAAATATTGTCTAGTGCTATAAATAAAATGTTGCCTAGTGTTGTAAATGAAGCTATATAGAGTAATCTATTATCTCTCCTTTCTAAGATTTCAGGATTCCCCCAAGAAAAGGACCATTAGAGTGACTTTGTTGGCAATAATATTGAGGTGCTTTCTGTGGTACTTGTTATGTTACTATGGCTATGGTGACTACAAGCAAGTTACAAATTAAATGTGAATACCTGACTTTTTTAAATTACTTAATATTCAATTGATTATAAATTACTTAATTAATAAATACGAGAATTACATATTCTCCATATTTACAATTATTTTTCTTGTTTGACCAAAATAAATTTTAATCTTTGTAGTTAAATGTAAACCATAAAATATAAAAATATTAATCTTTGGCACTTGTTCGACACGCGTATCTTTTGTGTTCAATGGTATCTTAATAAAATATAAAAATACTTTTTTAAATACGTTTGGACACACCCAAATATTATCATGTATCAGTGTGTCCGCCATCTTTATTCTTAACCTATATTCTTAAAATAAATTTAAAAATATTATATATTATTATCTATTAAAATAAAAAATATTATTTTCAAAATGTCTTTGTGTAAATCGATATGACTTAAAATAAATTAGTTTACATGCACAATACATTATTTTAAACAAGAACGATTTACTAGAACTTGGAAATAGGAGTGTTCAAATTTAAACCGATTTAAATTAAACCGCTCATTCAGTTCTTTCAAATCGAAAACCGACTAAAACCGTACTAATTTGGATTTGATTAGATTCTATTTTTTTGTAAACCGTTGGATCGAATCGGATTTCGCATCAACTTTTCATAGCCGGTCCAATCCAATCCAAACCGCACAATGTGTTATATATTTTTTATTATTCATGTATTATTATTTTTTAATAAATATTTTATGTTCAAAATGTTATTTATTTATTTATTTTAACTAACCTAGAATTTTATTTCCATTGTTATATTATTGTTGATTTTTTAAGATATTGTTAAAATTTATTATGTCATTATTAATTATTAACTAACCTAGAATTTATTTCCGTCGTTTATTTTGGTACCTATTTTTCTATTTTACCCTTGCAGTAAAATTCCATGTGTTACCGTCTCACCACTAATTAACTAACATTTCCTTCATAATTCTTTTGCCAAGTGTCACATATCTATTGGTGGGTCAACACTTAGTCACCACTAGGCACTATTAGTTATGCCACCAGAGATTGGCCTTAATATTGATTATGTGGCTTATGTTAATGCATTTTGTTAGGCTTAGCTTATTTAGGTAGTTAATTTGTTTGATAGATAATTGATTGGTCAATTTGTTTCATTTTTAGGTCTTATAGAAGTTAGCTTACTTTTATTGGTAGTTTACTTAGTTGATAAAAAAATTATCTAGATTGATTTTTATAGTTACTGATATTGTTAGATTTAGCTTGTTTTGGAATTTTATTTGTGAAGTGTCTATGTTAGAGATGTACATTAGACTTTTATTTTAATCAATATATTGGGTTTGAATTTTTTTAAAACATGTATAATTTTGATGAACTAATTTAATTTGTATGCATTATAATCTTTTAGTTCAATCACTAAAATAAAAAAAATAATATGATGTTTATTTTAGTATAGCGACAAAATTGGAATCCTAACCGATATTCTAGAAAAATTAGCGACATACTCGCTGTTGATGATGGTGACAAATTAAAGACTCTATTGTGACTCAAACATTTTTGAGATATTTATCAATTTGTTACTAGTTTAAAAGGAAATTACGATGATATTTTGCTATAGTATTGCAACTAATTAACTACATATTTGTTCATATCCTGGGTCGAGTTGTCCGACCCGGGATGTTCTACAGACAAAGCGACCGACCTCTTCAGGTAAGGACAATCTGACCTCTTCTCAAAGAGCTCGGCCAAATCACGAAAGCCCAAACAAAGGGCCCAAATAGAGGAACACGCCCCAGATCCTAAGGCAGCCAAAGCCTATAAGAGAAGGGCGGTTCCCTTGAAAGATAAGATGACCTCACTGGAAGATAAGATAAAGATAAGATAAGATAACTAACTTATCTTATCCACAAGAGGCCACATCTCACCATTATAAATACTCTTGAGCACCCAGGTATAACTCATACTCTGATTCTACTCAATACCTGCTTAATACCCTTGCTAACTTAAGCATCGGAGTCCCTTGCAAGTACCCCCCACCCTCTGGGGATGAAGGATCAGCAGCACTTTCAGATCCACAAGTCGGACACACCAGCTCCGACCGTTATACACCTGCCGGACACATCGGCTCCAACCAACACAAAAGATCTCGACCGAGATCGACCTACAGTTTCAGGTAACCCTTGGAACATTGGCGCCGTTGCCGGGGACCTAGAAGTCATCCCAACACCATGGCGGACAACCATGACAACGACCACGACTCAGGTTTGGAAGATAGAACGCCACACAAGAACATGGATGCTATACTTAAAGATACTCCGGAACCCAATGGAGACAAAAATTCATCAAATCCAGGGGTGATAGAAGCACTTCAAAATCGATTAAAGCAACTTGAGAAAGAAGCCCAACATCAACGCGAAAGAGAAGAGGATCTACATCGGGAGATAAGGCGGCACCGAGAATTAGAAATAAGCTCGTGAAACTCGAAGCTGATCTCAAAACTAAAGGTACTCGATCCACCCCAGAGGATAGCTCTCACAAAGATCAAGATCCATTCACCAGGGAAATTATACCAAAATCCCAAAAGATTTCAAACTTCCGGATATGACTCTGTATGACGGCACCTCGGACCCCAACCACCATCTCAGCAACTTCAGAAGTAGAATGTACCTCAATGACGCCTCAGATGCAGTCCGCTGCAAAGCCTTTCCAACAACTCTTACCAAGACAGCCATTAGATGGTTCGACAACCTACCTCCAAAATCCATCTCGAGTTTCGACGACCTGCCCAAAAAGTTCCTGGCCCGATTTTCCATACAAAAGGACAAAGCCAAACACACACCCAGCCTACTAGGGATCAAGCAAGGAGATCGGGAGAGTCTTCGTAACTACATAGAAAGATTCAACAAAACATGCATGGACATACAAAGTCTACCAACAGAAGCTGCCATCATGGGCCTCATAAATGGCCTACGAGAAGGACCATTTAGCCAATCTATATCAAAGAAGTACCCGGCATCCCTAGATGAAGTACAAGAACGGGCGCAGAAGTACATCAACATGGAGGAGAATTCTCGACTTGGGGAAGCCTCGAGGTTCGATTCTGCCTACCGAGATAAAGATAAAGAATCCAAGAAAAAAGAAGATCGCTCTGGAGAGAAAATCAAAAATATCATAACTACACCCCTCTTAGGGTATCCTTGGTAGATATTTACAAAGAAGTCTGCCATACGGAAAAAATACCCCCAGCTCGGCCACTTAAAGGTAAAAGGGGAGGAGGAAATCGGAACGAATACTGTGAGTATCATCGAGTCCAAGGACATTCCACCAATGAATGCTTTGAGTTGAAAAATGTCATTGAGAAATTAGTAAGGGAAGGAAAACTAGATCGGTTCCTGGCCAATCGGGACGAAGAACTAAGAAAAAGAAGAAGGGATGAAGATGTCGGACGATCTGAACGATCACCCCGCACACCGGAAAGACATGTCCAAGTGATACACGGCGGATTTGCTGGAGGAGGAATCTCCAAATCATCCCGCAAGCGACACCTCAAAGAAGTATACCATGTCGAAGATAAAAAGGAGGCACCAGACATCTCAGCAATCACGTTTACCAAAGAAGATGCATCTGGAATCATCTCAGGACACGACGACCCCATGGTCATCACAATCATATTGGCAAACGCCAACCTCCACCATACATTAATTTACCAAGGAAGCTCCGCCGACATCTTATTCAAAACTGCCTTCGACAAACTCGACTTAGAAGAAAAAGAGCTAAGAGCATACCCGAATAGCCTGTTCGGACTTGGGGATACCCCAGTACAACCACTGGGATACGTATCATTACATACAACCTTCAGAAAGGGGAACCAATCCAGAACACTCAAGATAGACTATATCGTGGTCGACGTAAGCTCAGCCTACAATGCCTTAATAGGTCGGACAACGTTAAATCAACTCGGCGTAATAGTTTCAACTCCACATCTATGTATGAAATTCCCAACTGCACAAGAGATAGCTACAATAAAAGTAGATCAAAAGATGGCGCGTCGCTGTTATAACAAAAGTCTAAACCTCCGAGGCGAAGGAGGAGAGTTCCACACAATCGAACTCGGCGGAGTTCAGAGACGAGAAGAACTCCGCCCACGGCCCGAAGGAGAAATAGAAAGAGTCCAGATCGGAGATACCTCAGATAAAACAACTAATATTGGCACGATCCTAAAAGGAGACGCAAAGGAGTCACTAATACGGTTCCTACAAGATAATGTTGATCTCTTCGCATGGAAAGCTGCCGACATGCCAGGCATAGATCCCGAACTAATGAGTCACAAGTTGGTAGTCTACCTGGGATCCCGGCTGGTACAACAAAGACGAAGAAAAATCGGGCCAAAACGGTCTCAGGCTGTAGAAGAACAAGTACAAGCACTACTAGAGGCAGGCTTCATAAGAGAAGTTAAATACCCACTATGGCTAGCAAACGTCGTCTTGGTGCGAAAGTCAAATGGGAAGTGGCGAATGTGCACCGACTACACCGACCTCAAAGCCTGCCCAAAAGACCCTTATCCACTCCCAAGCATCGACGCTCTAGTAGATGCCTCATCGGGATATAAGTATCTCTCATTCATGGACGCATACTCAGGGTACAACCAAATCCCAATGTATCCACCGGATCAGGAAAAAACCTCATTTCTCACACCAAAAGCAAATTATTGCTACATCGTAATGCCTTTCGGCCTTAAGAACGCAGAAGCCACCTATCAAAGGCTAATGAATAAAGTCTTCTCAGACCACATCGGAAAAATCATGGAGGTCTATGTGGATGACATGTTGATAAAGACACAAAGTGAAGAAACATTACTAACTGACTTGGTTCAAGTGTTTAACACTATACGGAAGCACGGCATGCGACTCAACCCGGCTAAATGCACCTTCACAGTAGAAGTAGGTAAATATTTGGGCTTTATGCTCACACAAAGAGGAATCGAGGCAAATCCAGATAAATGCCAGGCCATACACAACATGAAAAGCCCAACCTGCGTCAAAGAGGTACAACAACTCAATGGGAGATTGGCAGCCTTGTCCAGATTCCTAGCAGGGTCAGCAATAAGATCCCTCCCCTTCTACGCTACCTTAAGGAAGGGGAAGAACTTCGAGTGGACAACGGAATGTGAACAAGCCTTTCGAAACTTCAAAGAATTATTGGGACAGCCCCCTATCCTATCTCGACCACAGGAAGGAGAACCACTCATATTGTACCTCGCAGTAGGAAGTCGGGCAATAGCCTCAGCACTAATTAGAGAAGATGAAGGGGGACAACAACCCATCTACTTCATTAGTAAAGCACTACAGGGGTCAGAGCTGAACTACCAGAAAATAGAGAAGTTTGCCTACGCTCTGATACTCACATCCTGACGACTTCGCCCATACTTCCAAGTGCACACCATTAAAGTTCGGACCAACCAGCCCATAAAAGGGATATTATAGAAAACAGATCTAGCAGGAAGAATCCTACAGTGGGCAATCGAGTTGTCCGAGTTTGACCTCCAATACAAGGCGCAGACAGCCATTAAATCACAATACCTAGCCGACTTCATCGCAGAATTCACAGACACCACGGAAATCCCCATAGAGTGGAATATATACGTGGACGGTTCCTCGAATAAAACTGGAAGCGGTGCAGGTTTGATAATCGAAAGCAACCAAGGAACCCAACTCGAGCTTTCCCTGAAATTCGGATTCCCGGCCTCAAACAACCAGGCAGAATACGAAGCGTTATTAGCTGGTTTGAAGCTGGCTAGGGAGGTTGGAACTCAGAAACTCAACATCTACAGTGACTCACAAGTCGTTACCTCACAAATAACGGGAAGCTACCAAGCCAAAGATCCTACCATGAAAAAATATTTGGATAAAACCAAAGAACAGCTCGGACTACTCGAGGAATATAGGATCTGCAACATACCCCGCGAGTAAAATGCCCGTGCTGACGCACTCTCAAAACTAGCCAGCACCAAACCAGGGGGCAACAATAGAAGCCTCATCCAGGAAATACTGCAGAACCCATCAATATCGGAAGAAGAAAAAATCCTAGCCATAACAGGTCGGGATCAAGGATGGATGACCCCCATAATTAACTACCTCAAAACGGAAGCGCTCCCTACAGATGAAAAGGAGGCAAAGAGGTTAATAAGGGAGGCACAGTACTACACTATCATAAACAACACCCTATACAAAAGAGCGATCTCAGCACCATTGTTAAAATGCGTACCGACCTCTAATACAAAGGAAGTCTTGGAGGAAGTACACAGCGGCATTTGTGGTAATCATCTCGGAGTGCAAGCTCTCAGCAAAAAGGTACTCCGGGTGGGATTCAATTGGCCAACTCTACGAAAGGAAGCTACCGAATTTGTAAAGACATGTCCGCCATGTCAGAAACATGCCAACTTTCACATCGCCCCATCGAAAAAGCTCATCAACGTGACCTCACCCTGGCCATTTGCAAAGTGGGGACTCGATCTTCTCGGACCCTTTCCCCAGGGATCGGGACAAGTCAAGTTCCTCATAGTAGGGGTAGACTATTTCACAAAATGGATCGAGGCGGAACCCCTAGCCAACGCCACTGCTCAAAGAAGTCGGAACCCCTAGCCAAGCCAATGGACAAGCCGAAGCAGCCAACAAAGTCATATTGGCCGGACTGAAACGGAGACTGCAAGAAGCAAAGGGACCTTGGGCCAAGGAACTTCCACAAGTCCTCTGAGCGTATCGAACAACTCCACATTCCACTACGAACGAATCACCATTTCGATTAACATACAGAGTAGAGTCAATGATTCCAATAGATTGAGGAAGGGTCTCCACGAGTAGTCCACTACAATGAACAAACCAACTCTCAACTTCAAAGAGAAGAGCTCGACCTACTTCCGGAAATCCAAGAGAGAGCTCGGATCAGAGAAGAAGCACTAAAGCGGCAAATGGCTTCCAGATATAATCAAAAGGTAGTGCCAAGAGGTTTCACTGAGAATGATCTCATCTTAATCTGAAATGATATTGGAAAAACTCGACCCGGAGAAGGAAAGCTGGTAGCCAACCAAGTCACAGAGGTACTTGGGAAGGGCTACTACAGACTGTCCGAACTCGAGGGATGAGAACTCCCCAGATCATGGCACGCCTGTAACCTAAGAAGGTACTATAGTTAGATAAAGTTCTCATCACAAGATGCACTCTTTTTCCTGAAAAGGTTTTTTAATGAGGCGTCAAGTTTGAGGTTTAATCCGACTTAAGGGTATGAAAAACTCCCGCCTGTATATATTTGCACTTTCTTTAAATAAAATACATTTCAGATATTCTACAAGTTCCCAAGACACATTAATCTGAAGCATTCATCGTTCGATTATAAAGCAACGGATCGAACAGAAAGTGAAGAACAGATTCACTATACGATCTCGATAGGAATGATCGACCGACAAAGGTGAAAACACGATTCATCTAAAGGTCAATTAAACCAGGACAGAAACCACAATCTACAAATCGGCAAAAGATGAACACAGAATAATGCAATAAGTTATCGAAAGGGATCCCAAAAAGAACCTGACGAGGTCTTATGGATTGCTATATAATAACTTAAAAAGACTGGCCGATACTAAAAAGTCGGACCAAGTCAATCCAAGTTATCAGCAAATCCCTGGAAAGAGGTCTGGCCAACCCTATTAAAGAGAAATTGCTATAACTTAGAAGAGATCGACCTAACGAAGTCGGTCTCCTACAAAGACAAGTTGTAGAAGTAATCCTTGAAAGAGACCTAACAAAGGTCCAAGAAAGAGGATTACAAAAAACAACTTAGAAGAGATCGACCTAACGAAGTCGGTCTCCTACAAAGACAAGTTGTAGAAGTAATCCCTGAAAGAGACCTATCAAAGGTCCAAAAAAGAGGATTACAAAAAACAACTTAGAAGAGATCGACCTAACGAAGTCGGTCTCCTACAAAGACAAGTTGTAAAAGTAATCCCTGAAAGAGACCTAACAAAGGTCCAAGAAAGAGGATTACAAAAAACAAATTAGAAGAGATTGACCTAACGAAGTCAGTCTCCTACAAAGACAAGTTGTAAAAGTAATCCTTGAAAGAGACCTAACAAAGGTCCAAGAAAGAGGATTACAAAAACAACTTAGAAGAGATTGACCTAACGAAATCGGTCTCCTACAAGACAAGTTGTAAAAGTAATCCCTGAAAGAGACCTAATAAAGGTCCAAGAAAGAGGATTACAAAAACAACTAGGAAGAGATCGACCTAACGAGGTCGGTCTCCTACAAAGATAAGTTATAAAAGTAATCCCTTAAAGAGACCTGACAAAGGTCCGGGAAAGAGGATTACAAAAATAACTTAGAAGGGGACCAACATAAAGAAATCGGTTATAAGGCGCTAAAAATACAAACAAAAGCAAGGAAGCCGAGAAACAAGTCGGACCCCCCACAGTCACGACCTCAAAAGGATCCAAGCTACAAACAATAAGTACGAAAGCAATCTAAAGAGGCCAAGCAGCATGATTCCAACAGATACCTTGTTAAAGCACAATGAAAGCATAGTATGATAAAGCTTCAAGAGGCCACCAAAATCAACCTCAGAGAAACCATTTTGTTTTCAAAATAAAGTTGCTAAAAATAGCAACTGGAGTATCAATAGTCAATAAAGCATCATTCACAAAAAAGAGTTCAAAGCCCACAAACCGGGCTATTTACACAAATAATTAAAGGAGGTCAACCAAGATCTGGAGCCTTCCTGGCAGCATCAGTACGAGGAGAAGGAGGGCAAGTCTGAATAGGCACAGCATCTACAGTTTCATCATCCCGGTTCAGAATCTGGCAATCCGGATCGGACGTAACGGGAGAAACTGAGGAGGTCGACACTTTAAGAGAAGGCACTGGGGGAGGGTCAGCATCATCATCATCCTGGTCATCAGGGACAATCATACCATCCCTCACAACATTGTCCAGGCTGACGAGAGGCAAGTCGGCATCAGGAGCAACAATCCGGGACTGCTCCATCAGGTTCTCGGAGGCAGCAGTTACGCTGCCCACAAGGTGACCCTGAAGCTCGGCATAATTAACCCGAGCAGTTTCCAAATCATCCCGGAGACGCATTAACTCCCTATAAGCTGAGACATAGCTATTCTTATGCTTCAGGGTCATGTCCTCAGCCAACTTCAAAGAAGCAGCAAGGGCAATAGAGCTAGCTTTCTCACCCTCCAGCTCCTTCTCCACCTTTGCCAACTTCACCTCCAACTCATCCTTCAGACCCTTGATCCGATCAAATTCTGACTTGGCCTCCTCCATGAAGGATTTTGTGGCATGAATTGGGATCCCCTGAACTGTTCGGAAAATAGCCGCACCCATATGAGCCATCTTCACACTACTTTTGGTGATAAAATCCAGATGCTGAAGAAGAGACACGTCGTCCATGGAAAGCCCACCATAGGGGGCGATTTACTGGTCAACAAAATCGATAGCATCAAAGTCCGGGGCATCCAGGTTAAAAGGCTCGGATGTTTTTTACTTTTTTAAGGGAGGGACACCAGAAGCAACGGCAGAAGTCTGTGGAGGATCGACCTGATGAAACCGAGGAGTAGGAATTACTTTCCTTGGCCCGAGAGAACTCGGCACAGGAGGCTTCACTGGGATCTGAGAAGATCCCTCGCCGGCCACTTTGGCCGAGATGTTTAGAGCGGCAGTTGCCTTCTTTGCCCTTTTAAAAGCCTTCATGGAGTCGTTCTTCTTTGACATCTCTACAAATACAGAAATAGCCACAACAAAGAGTTACGATCACAAACAAGAGGAAGCAAAAATTAAGAAACAAGTATAAGAGACAAGTCAGACAAGTACCCAAAACAGTCCGAACCAAGGACGGGTCATTCAAAAACCTTTTTGTATCAAGATGAGTGGTTTCGCCCATAGATCCTCAAGAACAACAACAAAGGCACGCTCAACATCATCAAGCATCTCCCAGGTATAGCGAGGCACTCTCACATCCCTCTGCCACTCTAGAGGGAAAGAAGGCTCATCATTTTCATCAAGAAAAAAGGGGCGGGCCCCCTCGATAGCACGAACCTTAAAGAAGTAATTCTTGAAGTCCTTAAAGGACTCATCATACATAGCAAAAACTTTGTGGCCCTGGGCGGACCTGAAGGAGACCCAGGAAGCTTTCTTTTTTGAAGAACCGCCAGGCTTGGCGAAAACAAACAAATAAAGGAAAAGAGTCTGTGAAGGTGTTACATCTAATTCACAGCAGAGAAGTTAAAAAATTTTAATAAAACCCCAGGAATTAGGGTGAAGCTGGGATGGGGCAATATTGCACGACCACAACAGGTCGGTCTCGAAAGTAGTAAAAGGAAAAGTAACGTTCAACTGGCTGAAAAAGTATTCATAGGGATAGAAGAAGGGACGCTCCCTCTCAATAGAAGTCGGAAAACAAACTCTTTCATCAGAATCAGGAGCAACAAGCTCGTAATCCTCCTCACGGGCATTGTTACCACAAATCCTATGGCGCTTCCTCAGCTCTGTGCAAAACTTAGCATCCACAACAGAAACACACAACAAAACAAGGGAGTCCAGCCAATCGGACATCCCCTCGGGAACTCTGGAAGACATCTCTACAATGTTATTGCGAGAAGACATGAGGCCAACTAATCCTACAAGTAAGAAAAGAAGATGGGGTTACTACAAACATCTCGGACAAAGGGAGAAAACAACTCGGTCAATACTTCTCAGGTGATGAAAACAAAGAAAAGGAAACCCCAGGACTCAAACCAAAGTCCTGGGGCATCCCTTGGAGGCAATAACAAAGCAAGGTTTCCAGAAATCAATCCACAAGCTTACATCCCAGCATGTCTCAAAAAGAAATTCAAAAAATAGAAAAACACCTTTCTTCAAGGAGAAACACAAAAATTGTTACATTCTACCAAACACGCCAAGCAGAGACCATTAAAGATGCAACATTTTTCAAAGATCAGACAAAAAGCAAATCTCCAAACAAAGCGAGGAACAGACGCATATCTTTATCAAGCATCAAGCAGGAAAAAACTACAAGCGACAATAAAACCCTATAAAGCCTCAATGGAAAAACCAAGAGAATGCATAAAAGAAAGACAAGAAAAACATGTTACAGTGACAAGCAAATACAAGACCTCAAAAAGATTCAAACTTTCAGACATGCAAAATGAAAGCTTCACCAAAAATTGAAAACGAAGCTACAAGAAAGCCAGTACTTACCTAGAAAAGAGCAGCTTCAAGGAAATTAAAGATGGAGACGAAATCTGGGACGCCCTCTCACAAGCAAAAACGCGAACAAAAGCAATGTCGCAGAGGGGAAAACACGAAAACTACAAAAACTCCAAGAGAAAGCAGAAGCGCAAGCAAAAGAACAGAAGGCAAAGAGAGCAGAGAAAAGAAGTTACGAAAAGGTTAAAGGAGAGAAACCGTTTCTTGGTTTTCAAAATCAAAGTAAAAGAGTCAAAGGGAAACGGGGCAATCAATGCTCAAATTAAAGAAGGCATTAAACCCTCGCACGTTCCCAGAAAAGCGCCGATATAAAAGCGCGCGTCTTTTAGAAGAAACGTTCTACATTCAAAGCTGCTACAAAGGAGTCAACAAAATGCTTGAGTTCGGCTTCACCAAAGAAAGACCGAAGCCAAGGACTCGATCTCAAAAAGAAGACCAAGCTCAAGCAGGGGCACTGTTCATATCCTGGGTCGAGTTGTCTTACCCGGGATGTTCTACAGACAAAGCGACCGACCTCTTCAGGTCAAGACAATCCGACCTCGTCTCAAAGAGCTTGGCCAAATCACGAAAGCCCAAACAAAGGGACCAAATAGAGGAACACGCCCCAGATCCTAAGGCATCCCAAGAATACAAGAGAAGGGCGGTTCCCTTGAAAGATAAGATGACCTCACTGGAAGATAAGATAAAGATAAGATAAGATAACTAACTTATCTTATCCACAGGAGGCCACATCTCACCATTATAAATACTCTGGAGCACCCAGGTATAACTCATACTTTGATTCTACTCAATACCTGCTTAATACCCTTGCTAACTTAAGCATCGGAGTCCCTTGCAGGTACCCCCACCCTCTGGGGACGAAGGATCAGCAGCACTTTCAGTTCCACAAGTCGGACACACCAGCTCCGGCCGCTATACACCTGCCGGACACATCGGCTCTGACCAACACAAAAGATCTCGACCGAGATCGACCTACAGTTTCAGGTAACCCTCGGAACAATATTATTTCCTAGCAAGTTAGCGACTACTTCATAACTCCACTTTCTCATTTAGAATAGCTTTGGTTTAACGACAACATTCCTACAAATTTGATTAAGAAATTTTAAAGATTATTTATAGATTTGCTACGAAATGTGATAGATTTGCGATCATATTTGCGAACAACTTGTGACGAGTTAGGTTCGGAAAAATTCCTTACTAATTAGCGTCAACTAAGCTTTCTATTTTGTCTACGAAGTTAGTCGCATTTAGCGATGAGTCTGCTGCAGTAGATTTTGCCACTAATTAGCGACTACCGTTTAGTCTATTTCTTCTATGGAATTAGCTTTTACTTTAGTGAAGGATTTGTGACTATCTATTCGATAGCTAAAAAACTTTCCGATGAAATAGCGACTGTTGTATTTGCCTCACTGATCTGTGACTTGTAATTAGCGAGAAAAGCATTAGTTGCTAGACGGTAGCTAATCTGTCACAAATTATATTTTGCGTCAGATTAGCAATGATTTTACAACTCTTTTTGTGGTAGCTAATTGGGCATTTTTTTGTAATAAATCCTAATTGATACAAAATTTAAATTCAAAAACCTAAAAGTATCTTTTCTTAATTTAAAATTGATTTAAAATAAAATTAGAGTAAGAGATTTGGTGCTGAATCATGTGGGGACCACTCTGGTCCGCGCGATTGGCGCCAAACGCCATGTTGGTAGAGTTTGGCGCCACCTGGGCAACAACATTACACGCTTTACGAGGTCCCTGGTGCCAAACACTGGATTGTGGCATTTGGCACCACCTGGGCAAAGGGGAAGGTAAGCTTTTTATGTTCTGGCGCCAAATGTCAGTGAGGTGGTGTTTGGCGCCACCCTGGCAACTTTGAATTTGAAGCTTTTCCTCTCTCTGAACTCTGCCAAACTCACCCGAATGCTACCTGTGATTAATCAAATTGCAAAACAACTCAACGTAGCATTCATGGTGGCTTAAAACATCTAAATCTTGAACAAATCCAAAAAATCCGCATGCAATTCACTAAGAAAAGATGAGAATGATGCTCACGCATCACACACCACCGAACCAAACTCTCTCTTTTCTCTCTTTTCTTTCATATCACCCACGTGAAGTTTCTGACGCAAAAGAAAGAAAAAGAAAGCTCTATGTTTTCACATTGCAAAATTGAAAAACAAAAAGCAAGTTACCAAATCCTAGCAAGAAGATGAAGTCAAAGAAGCTAGAGCAAAAAGGCAAAATCAAATCAGAAGGGCAAATTACAAAAAGAAGTTTCCATATTTGTGCTTCATTGAAGGTTGTTGAAGAAATCCTCTGTATTGTAAGCACCGATCTGGAAAAATGAAGAAAGTTAAGACAATAAAGATTTGTTGTGAATCAACACTCAGAAAAATTACTTTGAGCCAGAGTTCAATTGCACAGCTCAGATTCAAGAGGCAAGATGGAAAAAGCTGAAATAGAATATGGAAGGTATGGTTTCATGCACTGTCTAATCACTACTTCTACTCCATTTCACCTCTGTAAACGCCGCTGCTACTACTGATTTTGCGAAAGAAGTCAAACAAAGTGCTAAAGACATGTTTCAAGCCTAGGAAGCTTCATTCTCTATTAAGGGGTGAACGACCAAGGATTGGAACAAGGAGTGAAAGCACAACTTTTGGGTTCCGATAGCTCACTGAGTTATTTATTCCTTTCCTTCATGGTTTTCATTGAATATCTTATTTTCTGAGTTTAGTCTTTCTTTGTTTTCAATAGAAAAAAGCAACACAGTGAGGATTGTATGAAAAAAGTCATTGAGTGGAAAAAGGCAAGAGAGTTAGACTTGGAGAAAAGCCTATCTTTATTTTAGAAATCTTTTGTAAGTTTTTTTATTATGTTGTCATGATCCTGAGGGGATTCCTTTGCAAGTTGGGTTAGCACTTTGCTTTTGAGGCTAGGTTAAGTTCTTAGTCAAGTCTGGTTTGGGTTAGAAACTGGATTTGTCCCAGATAGGATTGGTTAGAATCCTAGGGAGAATTGGTGAATGTAATCTTATTGAAAGATAGTGAAATTCCGTCATTGTTATGATAAAAACTGGATGTAGACTGTATTGAACTAAGTAGTCGAACCACTATATATGGCCATGTTACTTCTTCTCTTCTCTGTTTCTGGTTCTGCACTTTAGGAGACAAAACAAAAGCTTCTCCTGATTCTTTTATCCAGCTATACTTCACTATAATACACCTTGCTCATAACTCTGTTTTGGCTCCTACCGCATCAAGAGACAAAACCAAAGTGTCTTCTATTTCTTACTCAAAATATCTTCACAGAATCCTAGTTTGAAAGCAAAAAGAAAAAGAGGCCAAGATTCAACCCCTTTCTATTAGCCACTATATCCATCACATTGTTAATATAATACTCCACCACTTCATATAACTAGTCCATCCACAGTACTTTCCAAGCCTAAGTCACCGTCTTCTAAACTTATTAATAGAAAATATCTAATTAAGTTACTTAATCACTAGCTAGGAGTCTTAAATAGTGATTAAAGAAGTTTAGAAAGTTAGAGGAACTGTTAATCTTTCAAAAAAATAAGTTTTCAGCAAAACAGGGGTCATGCGTACCATGCCCCTGTCCGCGTAGGCATGCCCCTGTCCGCGTACGCATGGGTTAAAATGTGGCAAAGTCACATACACGATAGTCCCAAATAGAAGGGAATCCCTGCGTCGCGTATTGCAAGTTATGTACGCATGCCAGTAAAAATGCCATTCTCGTGTACGCGTGTCAGTGTCGCGTACGTAAGAGTACGTGCAACAGCCAATCCTCACGTCACGTGCACTATCCACATATGCATGCTCCCAAAATTCCTTTGTTTACTGCAAAATTCAGATTTTGGTTCCAAACTTTAAACGCGCATAACTTTTTCGTTTTAAAATATTTTTCATCCGTTCTTTGAACATCTTAAATCTCTCGAACCCAACTTTTATTTAAATCAAATTATATCAAAATTGAGGATCTAGAGCACAAGTTATAGCTTGTTGAAGTTGGTTAAAAATCAATTTTTACCAAAATTTGCAAAATCCTCTAACTTTCAAAACTCATAATGCTAAATCAATTTACTCACAACCCAAACAACACCAAAATAACCCAAAATCCATACTAAATATTCTTCAACCATTTCTCAATCATACAGCTATCTAAACCATTCCATTCTCAATAAGTTCCTTAGATCCTTATCAACACCATTATCAACATAATCATCCCAAAACACTATCAACCATTAACCCAATCCATCATAATCATTATTCCTTAATTTAGCATCATTAAACTCACAATCATCATCAGTTGTCACCAACATCAATAATAATAATCAACATTCATCCTAAACATCAATACTCATCCACAATCATCACCAACATCAATGAGCATAAACAATCATCATAAATTCCATCCTATCCTAAGGTCCACTAGCCTAAGTTTCACGAAACATTACATATTAGCTAAAGAAAACTAAAACCATACTTTGGCCGATTCTCACAAAACTTAAAACACCAAAATTGACCTCTAAACAAGCCCACGAAGCTCAACCACCAAAACTTCAATTCCAACACCACCAACTTCACACTAATCACAAGAATTTAAGCTATACACATTCAATTTACCATAATTAGTAACTAGGGCTTACAAATACACCTAACCACAAGGATTTCGAAGTGGCTTTATCTTATTCGACGATATTATAGTCAAAATCTAATAATAATCCAATTCTAGATCACTCATAAATAACCAAAATCAAAGAATCTACTTAATGACAAAACCCAAAATCACAAAATTGTTAGGGCAGAGGAATGGAGTATGGAATTCGAGTTCTTACCAACGTTTTTTAGCAAGAAATGATGGGCTTAGCGAGAGCTTTGCATGGTCACAAACGGCACACGAGAAGCACTATAGCTCAAGATATTAGCAAATGAAGAAGAAAGTGAATAGTGTCAATAGTGGTTTCTCTCTTCTTCAAGCTCAGCAGCCCTCTCCCTCTTTTTGGTGTGTTATGAGCTGAATTGCTTACTAATTGGGTATTTATATATTGGGCTTGGGCTCAATTTGGGGTCGATCCAACTAGTTAGCATTTTTTATTCGTTTGGCCCAACTTTGGGCCAAAACCTTTAGAATTAGCACTCAGTTTTCAATTTTAAATATTTTCTAAGCCTTTTTATAATTTATTTTCTCACTCGCAGTACCAAACAGACTTAAGCCGGTACTATTGGCTAATTTACTAGTACGTATTTTTACGTAATTTTTCGCAAAAAATTACATTTTTTCACTCGAAAAAATCTACTGATTTCAAATCTCACCTTAAAATTTTCTAATTAATGCTTCTAAATTTTCGAACCTATTTTGGAAAATTATATTAATATTTTTACGTTAATTAATTGGTTAATAACTTTCAGTTCTTACATTTTTTCCACTAAATTAGAAATTTTGTCACCAAAATTTAGGAATTACATGAGAATATCTCGGAATAATCCTTCTGCATCTCTAACTCTAATTCCCAAATGTGCTCTTCCATTCTAGCTCTGTTCCAAGCTACCTTTACCAACAGAACTTCTTTTTCGCGTACCTTCTTCACACTCGTGTCATCAATCCTCACTGGCGTGACCTGAAAAGTTAGATTCTCCTTCAGCTTAACCGATTCGAGCTCTAACACATGAATCACATCCGATGTGTGCTTATGGAGTTGTGACACATGGAATACGTCATGTAGGTTAGATAAGTGTGGCGGCAAGGCTATTTTGATAAGCCACAAAACCGACTCATCTCAATACTTCAAACGGTTTAATGTACCTCGAATTCAACTTGTTCGTCTTAATTGCTCTTTCAATCCCAGTTGTCGGATTAACTTTCAAGAATACATCTTCACCCACTTCAAATTCTAACGACTTTTTTCTCTGATCCGCATAACTCTTCTGTCAACTCTGCGCAGTTAAAATCCTAACTCGAATTTGTTTGATTTTCTCAGTGGTTTCTGCTACCAAATCCGGTCCCAACACACTTGTCTCACCCACTTCATACCAACACAATGGAGACTAGCACTTCCATCCATATGAAGCCTCATATGGAGCTATTCTAATGCTCACATGAAAGCTGTTGTTGTACGCAAACTTGACCAATGGCATGTAACGGTCCCAACTTCACGGTTGATCTAATACACACGCCCTTAGCATATCTTCCAATGCCTGAATAGTCCTTTCCCACTATCCGTCCATTTGTAGATGATACGTTGTGCTGAAACATAGCCTTGTATCGAAAGTTTTTTGAAAAGCTCCCCAAAACCATGACGTGAAATGGGAATCTCGATCTGACACTATCATCGTTGGCACACCGTGTAACCTTACTATTTTCTTGATTTATAATCATGCCAATTCCTCTAGTAAATAGTTCACTGGGATAGGAAGAAAGTGAGTGGTGCGCGAAATTTAAACTCGCACAACTGAATCAGCAAGTGCACCGAGTCGTCCAAGAAATACCTCAAGTGAGTGAAGGTCGAATCCCACGAGGAATGCCAGATTGAGCAAGCTGTGGTTATCCTGCAGATCTTAGTCAGGCGAATAGAAAAGGAGTTTTAATTGTTGTAGGCGCATAAACAAACAATAACATAAGCGATAAATAATGGGATAAAGACAGTAATTAGCAGTTAGTTAAAGCTTCAGAGGTGCTTATTCTTCTGGATTAAGACGTCATACTCTCTACTTCAACGATGAATGATTTTTTCAATGGCAAGATTGTAAGTGATTAAGCCATGGGTCGTGGTCATTAATCTCCGCAGGTCCAGACCAAACATCCGAACGGACTAGATCAAACTGGGAGACGGTGAAGCGCGCGCAAGTCAATCCCTTTGTAGATCCTACTCAAAACGCCACAGACAATGTCGGATCTTCTGAATCAGAGACTGTTGCTCTTATGGTTCTAGCCCTTAAAGCCACAGAAACCTCAATTGCCCCCTGACTAATGAGGTTATATGTCACATACCTCGATTAATCTAGATGATTCTGTTGGAACCCATGATGCGTCCTCAAGCTGTAGATCAATACTATCCGGGTCAGGACTCATAAGGAACTCATGTATAATTGAGATTCATAAGGATGAAGATCGACAATGCATCATAGAATAGAATCACACATTCATTGGAATAGAAAAGTAATTGTATAATTCATAGGAATCAGCAGAGCTCCTAACCTTAACCTAGGAGGTTTAGTTGCTCATATTGTATAGAGAATAAACTGTGTAAAGCTCGAATATGGTGGAGAAGCTCCTAAACAATGGTGATCTTCCCTTATTTATACTAATGACTATACTTAAAGAGAAATTAATAATAATTAGAAATTATAATAATGAAATAAAATCCACTTCTGGGGCCCACTTGGTGTGTGTTTGGGTTGAGCTTGGCGTCCAACGTGAGTGAATGGGTGTTGAACACCCTCTAGGGAGTGAGTATGCTACTTCCTTGCTCCCCTTATGGCGTTGAACGCTAGGGTTGGGTGTTTAACGCTGGCCTTGGTCCTCTTGGGGCGTTGAATGCCCCACAAGGGGTAAGGAGTTCAACACCCATTTTGGGCAGTCCAATCTGAAGAAAAGTATAGACCATTATATATTGCTGGAAAGATCTGAAAGTTAGCTTTCCAACACCATTAAAAACGTGTCATTTGGATATTTGTATCTCTAGAAATAATTGTTTGAATACACGAAGGTCAAAATCTGACAGCATCTGCTATACTTTCCTTGCTTCTGAATCAAACTTTTGCCAGAACTTGCCAAATTCATCCAAAAATCACCTAAAAATATAAGAAAAACATAAAAACTCAAAGTGATATCCAAAAAGTTAATTATGCACTAAAACCTACTAAAAAATAATAAAACTTAACGAAACATACTGAAGATACTAAGAAAATGATGTCAAAAAGCATATAAAATATCTGCTCATCCGAACACCAAACTTAAGCTATTGCTTGCCTTCAATCAACCAAAAATAAGTAGGACTAAAAAGAAGAGGAGGATACAATAAGTTTAAAGTTTTTCAATGAAGCTCAGTTCCAATGGATGAGCAGGGCTAATAGCTCTTTACTTCAGAACAGTTTTGGCATCTCACTTTCCTTTGAAGTTCAGAACCATTGACATCTCTTGGAACTAGAATTCGGATGATATTATTGATTCTCTTAGTTTAGCTCATCTTGATTCTTGAACACAGCTTCTTTTGGTGCTTTGCACCTTTTTTAGCCTAGCCGTGACTCTAAGCGTTTTATTTTCCCGTATTATCATCGGATACAAAAATGCCACAGACACTTGACTGAGGGAACCCTTTGGATTCAAATTTAGCTTTGCTAAAATTCTCAGTCAGTGGTACCCAGAGTTCTTAAGCGTACTCTTTTGCTCTGGATCGCGACTTTAACTGCTCAGTCTCAAGCTTTTCACTTGACACCTTCACGCCATAAGCATTTAGTTAAGGATAGCAACTCATTTGAGCTTTTAGCTAATTTTTGGCCCTCCTAACCATTGATACTCAAAGCCTTGGATCCTTGCTCTTTTGATTTTTCTTTTATGAGCATTCTTTTTTTCTTTTTCTTTTTCTGCTATTTTTTCTTACTTCAAGAATCAATGTTTTTTATTTTTCAGAAAGTCAATAATATTTCTCTAAATCCTTTTGTTCTTTTTAGAGTCAATATTCTCAATTCCAAAATCAATTATGCATTGTCAAGTCATATATTCAGAAATAAATGCAAGGCCACCACATCAAAACAAGTAGAGTAACTCATGATAAACTTAAAATTCATGCATCTCACTGTTTCTTTTTCAAATAATTTTTTTCTTTTAAGCATGGTGGTGATACAATGGATATTTTATAATAGAAAATAAAATAGAAGATAAAACTAGGAAAATGATAAAGTACTACTTGTGATCATGAACTTAGAAAAGAAAACAGACAGTAAACTTAAGTGCACTGAAAACATAATAAAATAGAGAGGGGTAATGGAACTCAACAACCTTAGTAACGGCGGCTGCTGCTCCCTCTTGAGAGTCCAATGGAACTCCTCTATCTCACACCCTTGCATCTGCTGCTCTTCCATCATCCTTCTCTGATCCTTTCTCATTTCATGGAGGGTAGTGGCGTGCTCAGTGTGCTCTACCCTCAGCTGCTCCACGTTTAAGCTCAGCTCCCCTATTGAGGTATGCAATTGATCTTAATAGTCACGGTGAGGATAATACATCCCTTGAGGTATCTCAGGGATCTCTGGTTGAGGCGGCTGCACAGGCTCCTGATATGGTGTGTGCGCATGCTCTCTAACATGCTCCATCCTTCTTTTTGTGATGGGCTTGTCCTCCTCAATGGGGGTGTCTTCTTCTATGACAATTCTAGCTGAATTGCATAGGTGACAGATGAGATGTGGGAACGCCAGCCTCGCTTGGTTGGAGGGCTTTTCTGCCACCTTGTACAGCTCTTGAGGTATCATCTCATGTACCTCCACTTTATTGCCAAGCATAATGCAATAAATCATTATTGCTCGGTTAATAGTAACCTCAGATCGGTTACTTGTAGGGATGATGGAGGGTTGGATAAACTCCAACCATCCTCTAGCTACAAGCTTAAGGTCAAGCCTACTCAGTTGGTAGGGCCTGTCGTGTGCGTCTAGCCTCTATTGGGCTCTCTCTACACAGATGTTAGTGAGCACTTGCTCCAACCTCTGATCAGAGTTGACCCTTTTGGTGTAAGAGTGTGGGTCTCCTAGCATTCGTAGCAGTTTGAGTGCCACTCTTACACTTTTCGAGCTAAAATCCAAGAGTTGCTCTCTTACCATGGTGCGCCAGTTCTTGGACTATGGGTTCACACTAATATCATGCTTTTTGTTGACCCAAGCATTGGTGTAAAATTCTTGCACCATTAGTATTCTAACCTCCGGGATAGAATTGGTTAGGAATTCTCCAGTATTCTAAAGGGGACTTCGGGGATCACCCTTTTCTCATCACCATATTATAGCAGTGGTCTTGATGAGCCATGGTGAAGAATCTCTTCATTTCCTATGGTTTAGAAGAAGAAGCGGAAGCCTTTTCTTTTCTCTTCCTTGAGGCTTCACTAACCTTGGGTGCCATACTTAAGAGTGGTAGAAGTCAAAAAGCAAAATTTTTGTAATACCAAACTTAAGAAGTTTGCTTGTCCTCGAGCAAATAAGAACGAAAAGGAAAGAAGGGAGGAGAAGGAAGAAGAAATATAGAGGAGGAAGGAAGAGAAGCCTTTGGCCAAGTGGGTGATAAGGAAGGGGAAGAGTGTAGAGTGTATAAGGTATGAGGGATAGAGTGTTTAGGTGTGAGTATAATGAGAGGAATGAAGGGGTACTTATAGGGGTGGGAGAGTTAAGGTTCGATTATGAGGGATGGAAGAATGGGTGGGAATGGTTTGAATTTGAAGTGGGTGGGTTTGGTGGGAATTGAATGATGGGAGTGATGAAGGGTTTTGGAAAGAGGAAAAGGTGATGTGGATGTGATGGGTGAGGGTGTATGGGGAAAAGGGAAAGAAAGGTGTGGTTTTCAAGGTTTAAAAGGTAGGAGAGAGAAGAAGGTGGGGGTAGGTGAAGATTCTGTGGAACCCATTGTCTTGGGAGGCTAGGAAATTCGAATTTCCTGCCCCCTGCCTGGCGTTCAACGCTAGGAACGGGCGTTGAACACCCATAGGGGAGTAAAAGGTTAGGGCTGGCTGCCCCCTGTACGGCGTTGAGTGCCCTAAACACTCCCTTTCTGGCATTCAACGCCAAGCTTCTCTCCCTTTGGGGCGTTCAACACCCAGAACACTCCCTTCCTGGCGTTCAAGGCCAGCTCCTTGTCCCTTTGAGGCGTTGAACATCCAAGTCCCTCCTTGTCTGGTGTTCAATGCCAGCAAGGGGGTTACTCCACGGTGTTCTGTTTCCAGTTCTGCAAGTCTCGATCACTGTTCTAAGTTCTGTACATGATCACAAACATCAAAAAGAAAAGGAAAAATCTATAATATCAAACTTAAAATAATTGAAAAGGAAATGAAGACTCCATACTAATGGTTGGGTTGCCTCCCAAGAAGCGCTTCTTTACCGTCACTAGCTTGACGGACAGCTCCATTACGGAGATATGTAGGGGCTTAGAACTTCACCATTTACAATGAACTTTTTTTCTGTGCTCTCATGAATGAGCTCCACATGCTCTATAGACAGGATTCTACTCACTGTGTATGGAAGGACTGAACTCTTAGTGAAGACAACTCTCATTCCAGGTAGAGGCCTTCAGTAGGGATCCTCTTGTCCCTCTAGCCTTTAGGTACCTTCTTTGTAGTACCTTCCTTCTTAGTGCTTGATGATGGTTCCCCAACACCAAACTTATAGTTGGTGTCTGGGGGCTCTGTAAAGCTATGCACTGAGATGGAAGGCTGAAACACAATATGCTTCACAATGGTACCAACTATGTCAGAGGGAGATCGAGGATTAGGGATCTTGAACAAGATATAGTCCTCATGTAGTCTTAAGACTAGCTCACCTCTTTCCACATTAATTAAGGCCTTAACAGTGGCTAGGAAAGGCCTTCCAAGGATAATGGATTCATCTATGTCCTCCTCATTGTCTAAGATTATAAAATCAGCAAGGATGTAAAGGTCCTCAACCTTTACTAGGACATCTTCTACCATGCCATATGCCCTTTTCAAAGACTTGTCTGCCATCTCTAATGAGATCTTGGCACTTTACACTTCCAGTATTCCTAGCCTCTTCATTACAAAAAGAGGCACGAGGTTGATGCTTGAGCCAAGGTCACATAGTGCCTTCTCAAAGGTGATGGTCCATATAGTACAAGAAATCAAAAAGCTTCTAGGATTCGGCATTTTTAGAGGGAGCTTCTTCTGAACCAAGGTATTGCACTCCTTGGCCAGGACCACAGGCTTAATTTCCTCTTCCAATGCCTCTATTTGAGAGGAGTTAGCCTTTAGCTTCTTGAGGATGGCCAGATACCGAGCAATTTGCTCTTTCTTGGATTCCTCATCCTCTTCTGAAGAAGAGTATTCTGCAGATTCTTCGCCCAGTAAAGGAGCATGCAAGGTGACATTATATGTCTCCTCATGAGCTCTGATTTCCTTGAGCTCTTTCATAGCAAGCTCCACTTTGGGTTCGGTCACCATCTCTACTATGAGGGCTTTGCACTTTTCATTCAGATTAACCTCTGTGTTGCTTGGGAGAGTATTGGAAGTGATTTCCGGGATCCTCTTGCTCAGCTAACCAATCTGTGTCTATAGATTCCTGATGGAGGACCTAGTTTCTGTCATGAAACTATGTGTGATTTCTGAGAGATTAAAGACTATAGTAGCCAAGTCAGAGAGGCTCTGCTTGGGTGTCTCTATCTACTGCTGAGAGGGTTCAAATGGTTTATTGTTGAACCGGTTTAGGTTCATTCCATTCTGATTGTTGCTGAAGCTTTGTTGAGGCTTCTACTGATCTCTCCACCCAAAGTTAGGGTGGTTCCTCCATCCCTGATTGAAAGTTTTCGAATAGGGATTATTGTTGGAGTTTCTGGAGGAGTTTTCCATGTAGTTAACCTCCTCCATGGTGGTCTAGGCATTATCACCTATGTCCACCTCAAAGGCCGTCTCTGGACAGTAAGCCTCTGAGTTCTACATCCAACTCAAGTGCTAAGTGATCATGTTGATCTGTTGGGACATGAGCTTGTTTTGAGCTAGGATGGCATCTAAGGTGCTTACCTCTAGGACGCCTCTCTTCTGGGTAGCCCCAGTATTTACAGGGTTCCTTTCAGAAGTGTACATGTATTGGTTGTTAGCAACCATGTCAATAAGCTCTTGTGCCTCTTTAGGCATTTTCTTCAACGTGGTTCAATGCCATCTTGGACATCTCAGGTAGGCTATCATAGAAGATATCTAACATAGTCCAATTCGAGATCATGCTAGGAGGATATCTCCTTATCAGTTGCTTGTATCTTTTTCAAGCCTCATAAAGGGATTCATTCTCTTTTTGTCTGAAGGTTCGTACTTCCACCCTCAGCTTGCTTAGCTTTTCTTAGGCTGGAAAGAACTTGGTCAAGAATCCATTGACCACATTCTCCTAGCTATCTAGGCTTTTCTTAGGCTAAAAATCCAGCCAGAGCCTTGCTCTGTCTGTTAATGCAAAAGGGAAGAGCATGAGCTTATAGACTTCTGGATTTACTCCATTAGTCTTGACAGTGTCACATATCTGCAAGAAGTCAGATATGAATTTGTTTGGATCTTCTTGTGGAAGTCCATAAATAGCAGTTCTATTGTACCAGAGTGACCAGTTGAGACTTCAACTCAAAGTTGTTTACCCCAATGGTAGGAATGGAGATGCTGCGCCCATAGAAATCAGAATTGGGTGCAGTGTAATCCTAGGACCTTTCTTACGTCACCCCCATTGTCTGGTTTAGCTGCCATTGTTGTTTCTTCAGCTTTTTGTTCTATAGCTCCTATTAGATTCCTTACGGATCTGTTGGCCTGAACTTGTTGCAGAAGCCTTCTCAGAGCCCTTTCAGGTTCAGGATCTAAATCAAAGAGAGGTTTTTTATCCCTATTCCTGTTCATACACAAGAAGAAAGAAACCTAGAAGAGAATAAGAAAGGATTCTCTATATCAGAGTATAGAGGTCTTTTGTTAGAAAGATAAATAAAGAAAAGAAAATAAGATGTATTTTATTTAAAAAAAGAAGTTTTCAAAACTAGAAAGGGAAGAAAAGAAGATTTTTTAAATTAAAGAGAGAAAAAGAGGTAGAAGATTTTCGAAAAAGATGAGAGAGAAAGAGGTTAAGAATTTTTGGAAATAGAATAGAGAGGTTAGAAGATTTTGAAAAAGAGGAAAGAGAATTAAGAATTAAAGAGATACCAATCTTTTAAAATTAAAATAAAACAAACAACTAATTAAAAAGATTTAAAATTAAAATTAAAAGATTTGATTTTGAATTTTTTTGAAATTTAATGAGAAAGAGTTAATTAAAGATTTAAAAATTAGATTTAAAAAGAAAAAGTCAACAAGATAAGATAAGATTTTAAAATTTTAAAGAGAAAATATTTGATTTAAAAATTCAAAAAGAAAAAATCAAATAAAAATTTTGAAATTCAAAGATTAAAAAAAGTCAAAAGAGAGAGAAAAGATAATATGAGATTTTAAAAATTTGAAGATTTTAAAAATTAAAATTCAAAAAAGAGAAAAACTAACACGATACCAAAATTTTGAAAATTGAATTTAAAAGAAGGATAAGATAGCAAAATTAAAAAAATCAAAGAAAGGAAAGTTAAGATAAAAATTTAAAGAAGATAAGCAAGAAAAACAAGACTATCAACCAAGACACCAAACTTAGAATTTTAAATTTAAATAAAAGAAATTTTTGAAAAAGTGAAAAGGAGAAACACTAAAAGACACCAAATTTTAAAATTTTAAAATTAAAGACACTAAGTTTTCGAAAATTAAAAAGGATATACACGAAAGGACACCGAACTTAAAGAATTTAAAGATCAAAGACAAATTTTCGAAAAGCTTGAGAGAAAAATACCAAAAGACACCAAACTTAAAAATTTAGAATTCAAACGAGAAAAATAGCAAGAACACTTTGAACACCAAGAAAGAAAAGTAAGAACAATTTTCAAACAAGCTCAAGGAAAGAACAAAAACCAAAGTGACACCAAACTTGAAACTTTGACACAAGAGTCAAACAAAAGAAAAAGATGATTAAAGATAAATTTTTTTTGAATAGTTTTCGAAAATCAACAATGAAAGAAAAGAAAAGAAAACTTGTAAAAAGTACTTGATCTAAGGAGCAAGACAACCGTTAGTTTATCAATCACAAACAATCCTCAGCAACGGTGCCAAAAACTTGGTGCGCAAAATTTAAACTCGCACAACTGAACCAGCAAGTGCACCGGGTCGTCCAAGTAATACCTCAAGTGAGTAAGGGTCGAATCCCACGAGGATTGCCGGATTGAGCAAGCTGTGATTATCCTACAGATCTTAGTCAGGCGAATAGAAAGGTAGTTTTGATTGTTGTAGGTGCATAAATAAACAATAACATAAGCGATAAATGATAGGATAAAGACAGTAATTAGCAGTTAGTTAAGGCTTTGGAGGTGCTTCTTCTTCTGGATTAACACGTTATACTCTCTACTTCAACGATGAATGATTCCTTCAATGGCAAGACTGTAAGTGATTAAGCCATGGGTCGTGGTCATCAATCGCCTCAGGTCCAGACCAAACATCCGAACGGAGTAGATCAATCTGGGAGAGGGTGAAGCGCGCGCAAGTCAATCCCTTTGTTGATCCTACTCAAAATGCCACATACAAGGTCGGATCTTCTGGATCAGAGACTGCTACTCTTATGGTTCTAGCCCTTAGAGCCACAGGAACCTCAATTGCCCCTGACTAACGAGGTTATATGTCACATACCCCGATTAATCCAAATAATTCTGTTGGAACCCATGATCACGATGCATCCTCAAGTTGTAGCTCAATATTATCTGGGTCAGGACCCATATGGAACTCATGTAGAATCGAGATTCATAAGGATAAAGAATGACAATGCATCATAGAATAGAATCATACATTCATTGGAATAGAAAAGTAATTGTATTAATTCATAGGAATCAGCAGAGCTCCTAACCTTAACCTAGGAGGTTTAGTTGCTCATACTGTGCAGAGAATAAACTGTGTAAAATTCGAATGTGGTGGAAGTGATCTTCCCTTATTTATACTAATGACTAGACTTAAAGAGAAACTAAAAATAATTATAAATTACAATAATGAAATAAGCTAATCTAAAGGTGTGAAAATCCACTTCTGGGGCTCACTTGGTGAGTGTTTGGATTTAGCTTGGCATCAAACTTGAGTGAACGGGTGTTGAAAGCCCTTTAGGGAGTGATTATGCTACTTCCTTGCTCCCCTTGTGGTGTTGAATGCTAGGGTTAGGCGTTCAACGCTGACCTTGGTCCTCTTGGGGCTTGAACGCCCAACAAGGAGTAGTTTGGGTGTTCAACACCCATTTTGGACAGTTCAATCCGAGAAAAAGTATAAATCATTATATATTGCTGGAAAGCTATAAAAGTTATCTTTTCAACACCATTGAGAGTGCAACATTTAGATTTCTATAGCTCCAGAAATGCTTGTTTGAATGCAAAGAGGTCAGAATCTGACAGCATCTTCTATGCTTTCCTTGCCTCTGAATCAAACTTTTGCCAAAACTTGCCAAATTCATCCAAAAATCACCTAAAAATATAAGAAAAATATAAAAGCTCAAAGTGATATCTAAAAAGTAAATTTTGCACTAAAACCTACTAAAACATAATAAAACTTAACGAAACATACTAAAAACACTAAGAAAATGATATCAAAAAGCATATAAAATATTCGCTCATCAGTGAGCGGACTTGGTTAAGCAATCCACGATCACCCAAACCGCATCAAATCCTAACCTAGTCCTTGGCAAACCCATTACAAAATCCATAGCCACTCCTTCCCACTTCCATTGAGGAATCTCAAGAGGTTGTAGCATTCCCGACGGTCTCTAGTGCTCTATCTTCACCTTCTAACATGTCATACACTTGGACACAAGTGAAGCTACATCACCTTTCATTCCAGGCCACCAAAATAGTTTTTTCAAATTGTGATTCATCTTTGTACACCCTGAATGAATAGAGAATCCGCTATTATGAGCTTCCGAGAACAATTCTTGCCTCAAACTCCTAACCTTTGGCACACAAGTCCTCACCTTATACCTCTATATACCTTCACCATTCTTAGTGGATTCTCCTTGCCTTTCTTTCTCAATTTGTTAAAACATTCTCTGAAGCTCCTGCTCATCTTGTTGTCCTATCTTTATCTCGGTCTTGAACATACTTATGATGTGCAATTGGTTCAAAGAAACCTTTTCGTCAACTTTCCCAATGTCCAACTTAAGCTCTGTAAACTTGTTTATCAATTCCTCCTCTTTAATCCGCATCCAAGTAATTGTCAACAATTTCCTACTCAAGGCATCCGCTATAACCTTAGCATTCCTGGGGTGATAACTCAATTCAAAATTGTAGTCTTTCAATAGCTCCATCCATCTCCTTTAGTGCATGTTGAGCTCTTTCTGATCAAAGATATACTTGAGACTCTTGTGATCGAGAAGACTCGGAACTTAACTCCCTACAAATAGTGCCTCCAAATCTTCAATGCAAATACAACTGCCGCCAATTCCAAATCATGAGTTGGGTAATTTAGTGAGGCATCGCAGTAAATTTCAAACGGTTTGTGTGGTTCAGGTAAGATCAAGACTGGCGCTGAAGTCAACTTCTCTTTCAAGGTTTGAAAACTTTCGTCGCATTCTGACGTCCACACAAACTGTGCATTTTTTTGAGTTAGCTTTGTCATTGGCAACACGATTTGCAAAAACCCATTGATGAATCTCCTATAATATCTGGCTAACCCTAATATTCTCCTAACCTCAATCACTGACTTCAATCTTCCCTACTGCATCACCGCCTCAACATTTGAAGGATCCACTGCTATTCTTCCTTTGCTCACCACATATCCTAAGAACTTTAATTCCTCCTTCCAGAACTACACTTCGACAATTTTGCATACAACTTTTGCTCCTTCAAAATCTGCAACATAATCTTTAGATGCTCCTCATGCTCTTTCACCGTCTTTGAATAAACTAAGATGTCATCTATGAACACTACCACAAACTTATCCATAAGGGACGAAAACTCTATTCATGTAATCCATGAACACAGCAGGAACATTCGTCAACCCAAAGGACATCACCGCGTATTCATAGTGACCATAACGTGTTCTGAATGCAGTTTTCAAAATATCATCCTCCTTCACCCTTATCTGATGGTAACTTGACCTTAAATCAATCTTCAAGAATACTCCAGCTCCTTATAATTGATCCATTAGGTCATCGATCTACGATAATGGATACTTATTCTTCATTGTCACTTTGTTTAACTATCGGTAACCCACACAAAGTCGCATTCCTCCATCTTTCTTTTCCACCAATAAAACTGGCGCTCCCTACGGAGATACACTCGGTCGAATGAACCTCTTATTTAGAAGCTCTTCCAACTAAGTCTTAAGTTCATCCAGCTCTATCGAAGCCATTCTATACGGCATAATTGAAACTGGACCTGCTGCCGATACCAAATCTATCGCAAATTCAATCTCCTTTTGAGGCGGGAATTTAGGAATATCTTTAGGAAATACTTCGGGAAACTCCCTAACTATCGAAATTTGGTCTAACTTTTGCTCATCACCTGACGCACTCATAGTCAAGAGTATATAACCCTGACACTCTTCTCCACTACAGTTCATCATTATAGAATTCAGGTAATAACTCTCAGCTATAGCTGCTCTTCCTTCTCCTTCCGACATAAATCGAATCAATCGCTTAAAGAAATCCAACAGCACTCAGTTCTTTAACAACCAATCAAACTCTAAAATCATCTCCAACCCAACCATCGAGAAATAGATTAAATCATGAACAAAATATTGATCCTCAATCTTGGAAGGTATTTGCCTACAACTTAATCTAGTCAAAACTATCTGAGATAGGGTATGCACATGTAAGTCGAAAGTTAAGTCTAAGATTTTCAATTCTAGTTCAGCAGTCTTATCAAATGCAATTAATGAATGTGAAGCTCCTGTATCATACAATGCAACCAATATTTTTTCACCAATAAAACTTTTACTTCTCATCAAGGGATACGACTTAGTCGTATCAGTGGCATTCACTGCAAACACACGACCTTGTTGTTGGTTCCGACCCGCATTCGGATTCTTTCCATGAGGGCAACCCTTCCAAGATGTGTCTAGACAGTCCACAAGTAAAATAGTCACATATACCTAACTTGTACAAATCATAAGGATGAAAATGTATGTAACGATCATAAATTAAATCCAAAGAAGTCTTACTCTATTTACCCCTTCCTTTCGCCTGGTGATACTGATCATAGTTGGTCCTCCAAAAATTTTCTTGACCTTGGGGGTGTTGAGGTGCGTGTCCACTCCTTTTGAAGTTATGGCCTCTAGGCTAAAAATACTTTCCATGACCCCGGTTGTTGTTTCCTCCTCGAGTATCCCTTGCTAAAGCCATCTTTTTAGCACAATCTTCAACCACTCTAGCCTTGTTCACAAGCTCAGAAAATCGCTGAATCTCCAACGGAGCCACAGCACTTATAATATTTTTTCTAAGACCTCCTTGGTACTTAATGCACTTCTAACCCTCAAAGGACTCATGGGCACCCTGACATACCCTTGAGAAACTACAAAGTTCCTCAAACTTACTGGTATACTTAACTACAGACATCGACCCTTGCTTCAGCTGCATGAGTTCCAACTCTCTAGCCTTCCTCACTGACCCCGAAAAATACTTCCTGTAGAAAGTTGTCTGAAATAACTACCAAGGAATATCCACGTTCTGAAGTTGCAGCAGTCGGCATTTCCCTTGCCACCAGTATTGTGCCTCTCCCATCAGCTGATAAGCCACGAACTCTATGAAATGGTTGTCAGAGACATGCTGAGTCTACAGTGCACGTTCCATGGCTTGGAACCAGTTGTTTGCTTTGGTAGGATTTGTCGTCCCTCTAAAAAGTCAGGGGGTTAACTTTGAGAAAGGAAGCTAATGTAATCGGAGCACCTCCCAAGTTATTTCTGGTCCCTTCTCCATTTTCATTCCCTGCTGGTTGCCCCAACCTTTCCATAGCTTGCATTGTCACAGTAGCACTCGCTTGCATCGAGCTAGTTAGGTTAGTCATTGCCGCCATAAACTCGGCATGGTCGTTAGCGGGTTGGTTATCCTCGTAATCTCTTTGCTACGTGTCCGACCTCGCTTGTGAGTCACCATTGAGGGTCCTGTCTATATCAAATAATAGATACCAAGGTGATCAGTCTCAATATCTCAAGCTCAGTGCTTCAATTATCTTAAAAAGGCACTCACAAACAAGTATATTATGCATATCAAACAAATATCCTAAATAGTACAAAAGAAGAATGACCCAGAGTATGCAATGAAACACAATTGGTCCATCCCTCAGGTTTACGAGGACAAACTACTCTGATACCACTAAGTGTAACACCCTATCACCATAAGCCTTACCTTTAGCTGTAAAGCAAAGGGCGACAAAGTGCCACGATAGTTCTAAAGCTCATACTATACTATATGATCAAAGAATATAATATACTAGAAGCCCGATGAAGGAATAAAGCTCAAAGATGCAGAAAACAGAGATACAATAGCATGAAGCATTCACACGTGATAACAAAACACGTAAAGGTAAGAAAAGAGATCATATATATATAGTATACAAAAGAGAACAAGACACAGCTTACGGAGTTTAGGCCAGCTAGTACAAACAGAATACAACAGAATTTTTAAAGTTGAGAATAGATACATCCTGTCTCTCAAAGTTAAGCCCCTAAGGCAACAAGTGAAATATACAAAAGTGAGAGAATACTAAAGCAAAATAAACAAAATACAATAGCGAGCCATCCTCCGTTATGTCACCATTTGCAAACTCACTGAGGTTGGTAGCAACCTACATCTGAAAAACAACAACATATGGTATGAGAACCGGAGGTTCTTAGTATGGTAACAATTTCCAATATGTAAGATATAAGGTTCCAGGAAGCCGAAGACAATCCTAGAACTTCACATCGATACAAGTCTTCAAGCTTAAAGAAGCATATAATAAACCATAAACTGTGTAATCTAACTTAAAGGGTTTCTACTCTAATAGAAACACCGCTGTCCCATCGCCACCGCCTACCAAACCTTCTCAATCCCAGCAGAAAACAAAGGTAATGCATGCAAGTGAAGCACAAGTGATATACATTTACAGCAGAAAATTCAAGAAGCAAGTAAACGTGTTATACATTTAGGCAATAGATGCAATTTGGCAAAGCAAGCTAACACATAGAAGATACACATGATGAATTCCTGTCCTATTGGCCATGATATCACATGTCGGTTCAATTGCCAACCCGATACATCCCCTTGGGATGTCATCTTTCTGTCACGTATATATATGGCCCCTAGGATATAGTGCCATAACACACTCTTACGGGATATAGTGTCCGAGCACACTCTTGTGACTAGAAAGGATGTGAGTAGAATACTCTGCCTCAGAGCTCACATCTCAATGTAAGCAGGATTAACCACTGTCCTTACACCAGCACCGCAATCTCGATAAGTGGGATTAACCACCGTCCTTACCAAGTGTATAGTGTCTCACCAAATTATAACAAATAAAAAATATTACACAGCTCAGTGATTCACTTTCAGTATCCAACAAGTTTATTATTCCTTTCCAAGTTTTAAACTCATCAAAACCATCCTCAATATTCAATCTCTCAAATTCATTGTTAATATAGCACTCCACCACTTTACTTAACTAGTCCATCCCCAGTACTTTCCAAGCCTAAGTTATCGTCTTCTAAACTTGTTAATAGAAAATATCTAACTAAGTTATTTAACCCATCTTCACTAGTCTCAAAGTCTAATCACTAGCTAGGAGTCTTAAATAGTAATTAAAGAAGTTTAGAAAGTTAGAGGAACTGTTAATCTTAAAAAAATAAGTTTTCAGCAAAATAGGGATCATGTATATGTATGCCCCTGTCTGTGTACGCATGAGTTAAAATGTGGCAAAGTCGCGTACGTGTGACCCTACCCACGTACACAAGAGTCCCAAATAGAATGGAATCCCCGCGTTGCGTGTTACAAGTCTCGTACGCATGTTAGTAATATACCATTTTCATGTACGCATACCATTGTAGCGTATGCGAGAATACTTGGCAGCGTCCAATCCTCGTGTTGCGTGTACTGTCCACGTACGCATGCTCCCAAAAGTCCTTAAAAAGGTTGTTTGCTGTAGAATTCAGATTTTGGTACCAAACTTCAAATGCGCATAACGTTTTTGTTTTAAAACATTTTTCATCCCTTCTTTAAATGTCTTAAACCTCTCCAACCTAACTTTCATTTAAATTAAGTTCTATCAAAATTGAGGATATGGAGCATAAGTTATGCCTTGTTGAAGTTGGTTAAAAATCTGTTTTTACCAAAATTTGTAAAAACCTCTAACTTTCAAAACTCATAATGCCAAATAAATTTACTCACAACCCAAATAACACTAAAACAACCCAAAATCCATACTAAACATTCTTCAACCATGTCTCAATCATACAACTATCTAAATCATTCCATTCTCAATAAATTCGTTAGATCCTTATCAACACCATTATCAACATAATCATCACAAAACACTATCAACCATTAACCCAATCCATCATAATCATTATTCCTCAATTCAATATCATTGAACTCACAATCTTCATCAATTGTCACCATCATTAATGATAATTAATACTCATCCTCAACATCAATATTCATCAACAATCATCACCAACGTCAATAAGCATAAACAATCATCATCAATTCAATCATATCCTAAGGTCCACTAGTCTAAGTTTCACAAAATATTACATATTAGCTAAAGAAAATTGAAACCATACCTTAGCCGATTTTCACAAAAATCAAAACACTAAAATTGAACTCCAAAAAAGTCCAACAAATCTCAACCACCAAGAGTTTAATTCTAACACCACCAACTTCACACCAATCACAAGAATTCAAGCTATACACATGCAATTTACCATAATTAATAACTAGGACTCACAAATACACCTAATCACAAGGATTTCGAAGTGGCTTACCTTATTCAATGGTATTAGGAGAAAAATCCAATAATAATCTAACGCTAGATTGCCCATAAACAATAAAATAAAAAATCTACTTAATGACAAAATCCAAAATCACGATATTGTTAGGGAAGATGAATGGAGTATGGAATTTAAGTTCTTACTAACTTTGTTTCGCTAGAAATGACGGGCTTAATGAGAGCTTCATGTGACTATAAATGGCACGCAAATCAGAGCATCATAGCTCAAGATGTGCAAATGAAGAAGAAAGTGAATAGTGTCAATGGTGGTTTCTCTCTTCTTTAAGCTCAGCAGCCCTTTCCCTCTCTTTGGTGTGTTATGGCTAACTAACTAGGTATTTATATGTTAGGTTTGGGCCTGGTCCAACCGGTTAGCATTTTTGGTTCGTTTGGCCCAACTTTGGGCCAAAACCTTTAGTATTAGCATCCGATTTTTAATTTTAAATACTTTCTAAGCTTTTCTGTAGTTTTATTTTCTCACTCGCAATACCAGATGTAGCACTCTACCACATAGAGTTTTACGCCTGGGACGTAAATCAGAGGTGGCGAGGTGCTACGACCTCTAAAACAAAAATACGTAAATAGATATATACGAAGAATAGTTTAATTAGGATCATTGAAAGAAAAAGCTAAATGGTGCACGAAATTATGATCAATACTTTTCACAACTCAAATAATCCCCGGTGATGAACCCAAAAACTTGGTGTTCAATACCATGGCATAAACACAACTTCGCACAACTAACCAGCAAGTGTACTGGGTCGTCCAAGTAATAAACCTTACGCGAGTAAGGGTCGATCCCACAGAGATTGTTGGTATGAAGCAAGCTACGGTCACCTTGTAAATCTTAGTCAGGCAAACTCAAATGGATATGAATGATATACGAATAAAACATAAAGATAAAGATAGAGATACTTATGTAATTCATTGGTGGGAATTTCAGATAAGCGTATGGAGATGCTGTGTTCCTTCCGTCTCTCTGCTTTCCTACTGTCTTCATCCAATCCTTCTTACTCCTTTCCATGGCAAGCTTATGCAAGGGTTTCACCGTTGTCAGTGGCTACCTCCCATCCTCTCAGTGGAAATGTTCAACGCACCCTGTCACGGCATGGCTATCCATCTGTCGGTTCTCAATCAGGCCGGAATAGAATCCAGTGATTCTTTTGCGTCTGTCACTAACGCCCCGCCCTCAGGAGTTTGAAGCTCGTCACAGTCATTCAATCATTGAATCCTACTCAGAATACCACAGACAAGGTTAGACCTTCCGGATTCTCTTGAATGCCGCCATCAGTTCTAGCCTATACCACGAAGACTCTGATCTCACGGAATGGCTGGCTCGGTTGTCAGGCGAGCGCTCGGTTGTCAGGCGATCAACCATGCATCGTGTATCAGGAATCCAAGAGATATCCACCCAATCTAAGGTAGAACGGAGGTGGTTGTCAGGCACACGTTCATAGGTGAGAATGATGATGAGTGTCACGGATCATCACATTTATCAAGTTGAAGAACAAGTGATATCTTGGAACAAGAACAAGCGGAATTGAATAGAAGAACAATAGTAATTGCATTAATACTCGAGGTACAGCAGAGCTCCACACCTTAATCTATGGTGTGTAGAAACTCCACCGTTGAAAATACATAAGAACAAGGTCTAGGCATGGCCGTGAGGCCAGCCTCCCAGTGATCAAAAGATCTAAAGATCAAAAGATTCCAAAGATCAAAAGATTAAAATACAATAGTAAAAGGTCCTACTTATAGAGAACTAGTAGCCTAGGGTTTACAAAGATGAATAAATGACATAAAAATCCACTTCCGGGCCCACGTGGTGTCTGCTTTCCAACACCGTTGAGAGCGCGCCAATTGGGCTTCTGTATCTCCAGAAAATCCACTTCGAGTGCAGGGAGGTCAGAATCCAACAGCATCTGCAGTCCTTTTTAGTCTCTGAATCAGATTTTTGCTCAGGTCCCTCAATTTCAGCCAGAAAATACCTGAAATCACAGAAAAACACACAAAATCATAGTAAAGTCCAGAAAAGTGAATTTTAACTAAAAACTAATAAAAATATACTAAAAACTAACTAGATCATACTAAAAACATACTAAAAACAATGCCAAAAAGCGTATAAATTATCCGCTCATCACAACACCAAACTTAAATTGTTGCTTGTCCTCAAGCAACTAAAAATCAAATAAGATAAAAAGAAGAGAATATGCAATGAATTCCAAAAACATCTATGAAGATCAGTATTAATTAGATGAGCGGGGCTTTTAGCTTTTTGCCTCTGAACAGTTTTGGCATCTCACTCTATCCTTTGAAATTCAGAATGATTGGCTTCTTTAGGAACTCAGAATCCAGATAGTGTCATTGATTCTCCTAGTTAAGTATGATGATTCTTGAACACAGCTACTTATTGAGTCTTGGCCGTGGCCCAAAGCACTCTGTCTTCCAGTATTACCACCAGATACATACATGCCACACACACATAATTGGGTGAACCTTTTCAGATTGTGACTCAGCTTTGCTAGAGTCCCCAATTAGAGGTGTCCAGGGTTCTTAAGCACACTCTTTTTGCCTTGGATCACAACCTTATTTCTTTCTTTTTTCTTTCTTTTTCTTTTTCTCCCTTTTTTTCGTTTTTCTCCTTCTCTTTTTTTTCGAAAATATTTTTTTTTTGTATTCACTGCTTTTTCTTGCTTCAAGAATCATTTTTATGATTTTTCAGATCCTCAGTAACATTTCTCCTTTTTCATCATTCTTTCAAGAGCCAACATTCATGAACCACAAATTCAAAAGACATATGCACTGTTTAAGCATACATTCAGCAAACAAAAGTATTGCCACCACATCAAAATAATTAAATTGTTATAAAATTCAAAATTCCTGCAATTCTTTTCTTTTTCAATTAAGAACATCTTTCATTTAAGAAAGGTGATGGATTCATAGGACATTCATAACTTTAAGGCATAGACACTAAGACACTAATGATCACAAGACACAAACATAGATAAACATAAGCACTAAAATTTGAAAAACAGAAAAATAAAGAACAAGGAAATTAAAGAACGGGTCCACCTTAGTGATGGCGGCTTGTTCTTCCTCTTGAATATCCTATGGAGTGCTTGAGCTCCTCAATGTCTCTTCCTTGTCTTTGTTGCTCCTCTCTCATGATTCTTTGATCTTCTCTAATTTCATGGAGGAGGACGGAGTGTTCTTGGTGCTCCACCCTTAGTTGTCCCATGTTGGAACTCAATTCTCCTAGGGAGGTGTTTAGTTGCTCCCAATAGTTTTGTGGAGGAAAGTGCATCCCTTGAGGCATCTCAGGGATTTGATGATGAGAGGGGTCTCTTGTTTGCTCCATCCTCTTCTTAGTGATGGGCTTGTCCTCATCAATGGGGATGTCTCCCTCTATGTCAACTCCAACTGAATAACAGAGGTGACAAATGAGATGAGGAAAGGCTAACCTTGCCAAGGTAGAGGACTTGTCCGCCACCTTATAAAGTTCTTGAGATATAACCTCATGAACTTCTATTTCTTCTCCAATCATGATGCTATGGATCATGATAGCTCGGTCTATAGTAACTTCGGACCGGTTGCTAGCTCAAATGATTGAGCGTTGGATAAACTCTAACCATCCTCTAGCCACGGGTTTGAGGTCATGCCTTCTCAATTGAACCGGCTTCCCTCTTGAATCTCTCTTCCATTGGGTGCCCTCTTCACATATGACTGTGAAGACTTGGTCCAACCTTTGATCAAAGTTGACCCTTCTAGTGTAAGGATGTTCATCTCCTTGCATTATGGGCAAGTTGAATGCCAACCTTACATTTTCCGGACTAAAATCTAAGTATTTCCCCCGAACCATAGTAAGCCAATTCTTTGGATCCGGGTTCACACTTTGATCATGGTTCTTGGTGATCCATGCATTGGCATAGAACTCTTGAACCATTAGGATTCCGACTTGTTGAATGGGGTTGGTAAGAACTTCCCAACCTCTTCTTCGGATCTCATGTCGGATCTCCGGATATTCACCCTTTTTGAGTTTGAAAGGGACCTCGGGGATCACCTTCTTCAAGGCCACAACTTCATAGAAGTGGTCTTGATGCACCCTTGAGATGAATCTCTTCATCTCCCATGACTCGGAGGTGGAAGCTTTTGCCTTCCCTTTCCTCTTTCTAGAGGTTTCTCCGGCCTTGGATGCCATAAATGGTTATGGAAAAATAAAAAGCAATGCTTTTACCACACCAAACTTAAAAGGTTTGCTCGTCCTCGAGGAAAAGAAGAAAGAAGAGAGTAGAAGAAGAAGAAATGAGAAAGAAGGGAATGGCTGTGTTCGGCCAAAAAGGGGGAGAAGTGGTGTTTAGGTTGTGTGAAAATGAAGGAGTGAAGATGGGTTTATATAGGAGTGGGGGGCTCATGGTTCGGTCATGTATGGGTGGGTTTGGGAGGGAAAGTGGTTTGAATTTGAAGGGTGAGGTAGGTGGGGTTTTATGAAGGATGGATGTGAGTGGTGAAGAGAAAGATGGGATTTGATAGGTGAAGGGTTTTTGGGGAAGAGGAGTTGAGGTGATTGGTGAATGGGTGAAGAAAAGAGAGAGTGGTGGGGTAGGTGGGGATCCTGTGGGGTCCACAGATCCTGAGGTGTCAAGGAAAAGTCATCCCTGCACCAAATGGCATGCAAAAATGCGTTTCTGGCCAATTCTGGCGTTAAACGCCGGGCTGGTGCCCATTTCTGGCGTTTAACGCCAAGTGCTTGCCCTTTTCTGGTGTTTAACGCCAGTCTGGTGCCCCTTTCTGGCGTTAAACGCCCAGAATAGTGCCAGACTGGGCGTTAAACGCCCATCTGCTAGCCTTACTGGCGTTTAAACGCCAGTAGGTTCTTCCTCCAGGGTGTGCTGTTTTTTTCCTGTTTTTCTTTCTGTTTTTGCTTTTTCAATTGATTTTGTGACTTCTCATGATCATCAACCTACAGAAAACATAAAATAACAAAAGAGAATAGATAAAATATAACATTGGGTTGCCTCCCAACAAGCGCTTCTTTAATGTCAGTAGCTTGACAGTGGGCTCTCATGGAGCCTCACAGGTGCTCAGAGCAATGTTGGAACCTGCCAACACCAAACTTAGAGTTTGAATGTGGGGGTTCAACACCAAACTTAGAAGTTGGTTGTGGCCTCCCAACACCAAACTTAGAGTTTGACTGTGGGGGCTCTGTTTGGCTCTGTTTTGAGAGAAGCTCTCCATGCTTCCTCTCCATGATGACAGAGGGATAACCTTGAGCCTTAAACACCAAGGATTCTTCATTCACTTGAATGAACAATTCTCCTCTATCAACAACAATCACAGCCTTTGCTGTGGCTAGGAAGGGTCTGCCAAGGATGATGGATTCATCCATGCACTTCCCAGTCTCTAGGACTATGAAATCAGCAGGGATGTAATGGTCTTCAACTTTTACCAGAACATCCTCTACAAGTCCATAAGCTTGTTTTCTTGAGTTGTCTGCCATCTCTAGTGAGATTTTTGGAGCTTGCACCTCAAAGATCCCTAGCTTCTCCATTACAGAGAGAGGCATGAGGTTTACACTTGACCCTAGGTCACACAAGGCCTTCTTGAAGGTCATGGTGCCAATGGTACAAGGTATTGAAAACTTCCCAGGATCCTATCTCTTTTGAGGTAATTTCTGCCTAGACAAGTCATCCAGTTCTTTGGTAAGCAAAGGGGGTTTATCCTCCCAAGTCTCATTTCCAAATAACTTGTCATTTAGCTTCATGATTGCTCCAACGTATTTAGCAACTTGCTCTTCAGTGACATACTCATCCTCTTCAGAGGAAGAATACTCATCAGAGCTCATGAATGGCAGAAGTAAGTTCAATGGAATCTCTATGGTCTCATTTTGAGCCTCAGATTCCCATGGTTCCTCATTGGGGAACTCATTGGAGGCCAATGGACGTCCATCGAGGTCTACCTCAGTGGCGTTCACTGCCTCTCCTTCCTCTCCAAATTCGGCCATGTTGATGGCTTTACACTCTCCTTTTGGATTTTCTTCTGTATTGCTTGGAAGAGTACTAGGAGGGAGTTCAGTAATCTTCTTGCTCAGCTGACCCACTTGTGCCTCCAAATTTCTAATGGAGGACCTTGTTTCAGTAATGAAACTTTGAGTGTTTTGATTAGATCAGAGACCATGGTTGCTAAGTCAGAGGTGTTCTGCTTAGAATTCTCTGTCTATTGCTGAGAAGATGATGGAAAAAGCTTGCTATTGCTAAACCTGTTTCTTCCACCATTATCGTTGTTGAAACCTTGTTGAGGTCTCTGTTGATCATTCCATGAGAGATTTGGATGATTTCTCCATGAAGGATTATAAGTGTTTCCATAGGGTTCTCCCATGTAATTCACCTCTTCCATTGAAGGGTTCTCAGGATCATAGGCTTCTTCTTCAGATGAAGCTTCCTTAGTACTGCTTGGTGCATTTTGCATTCCAGACAGACTTTGAGAAATCATATTGACTTGCTGAGTCAATATTTTGTTCTGAGCCAATATGGCATTCAGAGTGTCAATCTCAAGAACTCCTTTCTTCTGACTGGTCCCATTGTTCACAGGATTCCTTTCAGAAGTGTACATGAATTGGTTATTTGCAACCATTTCAATTAGTTCTTGAGCTTCTGCAGGCGTCTTCTTCAGATGAAGAGATCCTCCAGCAGAGCTATCCAAAGACATCTTGGATAGTTCAGAGAGACCATCATAGAAAATTCCTATGATGTTCCATTCAGAAAGCATGTCAGAGGGACACTTCCTGATTAATTGTTTGTATCTTTCCCAAGCTTCATAGAGGGATTCTCCTTCCTTCTGTCTGAAGGTTTGGACTTCCACTCTAAGCTTACTCAATTTTTGAGGTGGAAAGAACTTTGCCAAGAAGGCATTGACTAGCTTTTCCCAAGAGTTCAGGCTTTCTTTAGGTTGTGAGTCCAACCATGTCCTAGCTCTGTCTCTTACAGCAAAAGGGAATAGCATAAGTCTGTAGACCTCAGGGTCAACCCCATTAGTCTTGACAGTGTCACAGATTTGCAAGAATTTAGCTAAGAACTGATGAGGATCTTCCAATGGAAGTCCATGGAACTTGCAATTCTGTTGCATTAGAGAAACTAATTGAGGCTTAAGCTCAAAGTTGTTTGCTCCAATGGCAGGGATAGAGATGCTTCTCCCATAGAAATCGGGAGTAGGTGCAGTAAAGTCACCCAGCACCTTCCTTGCATTGTTGGCATTGTTGTTGTTTTCGGCTACCATGGGTTCTTCTTCTTTGAAGATTTCTGTTAGGTCCTCTACAGAGAGTTGTGCCTTGGCTTCTCTTAGATTTCGCTTCAAGGTCCTTTCAGGTTCAGGATCAGCCTCAACAAGAATGCTTTTGTCCTTGCTTCTGCTCATAAGAAAGAGAAGAGAACAAGAAAATATGGAATCCTCTATGTCACAACATAGAGATTCCTTGAGGTGTCAGAGGAAAAGAAAAATAGAAGGCAGAAGTAGAATATTCGAACTTATCAAAGAAGAAGGAGTTCGAATTGTGTATTAATGAATAGTGTTAGTCCATAAATAGAAGGGTGTGAGAAGAGGGGAAGTAATTTTCGAAAATTAAGTAAAAGATTTTGAAAACATTTTGAAAAACACTAATTGATTTTCGAAAATAAAAGTGGGAAAGAAATAAAGTGATTTTTGAAAAAGATTTTGAAATTCGAAATCAAAAAGATTTGATTGAAAACTATTTTGAAGAAGATGTGGTTAAGAAGATATGATTGGTTTTAAAAAAGATGTGATTGAGAAGATATGATTTGAAAAACATTTTAAGAATATTTGATTTTGAAAATTAATGACTTGGCTATCAAGAAAATATATGATTCAAACATTAAACCTTTCTCAACAGAAAAGGCAACATACTTGAAATGTTGAATCAAATCATTAATTGATAGCAAGTATTTTTAAAAAATGGAAAGAAATTGATTTTGAAAAAGATTTGATTGAAAAGATTTGATTTGAAAAAGATTTGATTTTGAAAAGATTTTGAAAACTTGAAAAAAATTGATTTGAAAACAAAATCTTCCCTCTTGTGCCATCCTGGCGTTAAACGCCCAGAATGGTGCACATTCTGGCGTTTAACGCCCAAAACTCTACCTTTTTGGGCGTTAAACGCCCAGCTAGGCATCCTGGCTAGCGTTTAAACGCCAGTCTGTCTTCTTCACTGGGCATTTTGAACGCCCAGCTTTTTCTGTGTAATTCCTCTGCTGTATATTCTGAATCTTCAATCCTCTGTATTATTGACTTGAAAAGACACAAATTAAAAATATTTTTGGATTTTTAATAATAAGGAATAATCAAAATGCAACTAAAATCAAATAACAATGCATGCAAGACACCAAACTTAGCAGTTTGTATACTGCTGACACTAATGAGAATGCATATGAGACACATAAACACTCAAGTCAAGAGAATTCAAAGATCAGAGTAAGAAATCATCAAGAACAACTTGAAGATTAATGAAGACACATGCATGAGTGCATGCAATTGACACCAAACTTAAAATGAGACACTAGACTCAAACAAGAAACATACAATATTTTTGGTTTTTAGGATTTTGGAAATTTTTTTTTTCGAAAATTTAGTGGAAAAAGAAAATAAAGGTATCAAAATTCTTAATGAGAATTCCAGGAATCATGCAATGTTTAGTCTAAGACTCCGGTCCAGGAATTAGACATGGCTTCACAGCCAGCCAAGCTTTCAAAGAAAGCTTCGGTCCAAAACACTAGACATGGCCAAAGGCCAACCAAGCCTTAGCAGATCACTGCTCCCACAGCAAGATTGATAGAAATCAACAAGCTCTTGTGATGATGAGTTGAAACCTTGGTCCAATGAAATTAGACATGGCTTCACAGCCAGCCAGACTTCAACAGATCATCATGAAACACTAGAATTCATTCTTAAGAACTCTGAAAAAAAAATACCTAATCTAAGCAACAAGATGAACCGTCAGTTGTCCATACTCGAACAATCCCCGGCAACGGCGCCAAAAACTTGGTGCACGAAATTGTGATTAGTACTTTTCACAACTCAAATAATCCCCGGTGATGAACCCAAAAACTTGGTGTTCAATACCATGGTATAAACACAACTTCGCACAACTAACCGGCAAGTGTACTGGGTCGTCCAAGTAATAAACCTTACGCGAGTAAGGGTCGATCCCACAGAGATTGTTGGTATGAAGCAAGCTACGGTCACCTTGTAAATCTTAGTCAGGCAAACTCAAATGGATATGAATGATATACGAATAAAACATAAAGATAAAGATAGAGATACTTATGTAATTCATTGGTGGGAATTTCAGATAAGCGTATGGAGATGCTGTGTTCCTTCCGTCTCTCTGCTTTCCTACTGTCTTCATCCAATCCTTCTTACTCCTTTCCATGGCAAGCTTATGCAAGGGTTTCACCGTTGTCAGTGGCTACCTCCCATCCTCTCAGTGGAAATGTTCAACGCACCCTGTCACGGCAGGGCTATCCATCTGTCGGTTCTCAATCAGGCCGGAATAGAATCCAGTGATTCTTTTGCGTCTGTCACTAACGCCCCGCCCTCAGGAGTTTGAAGCTCGTCACAGTCATTCAATCATTGAATCCTACTCAGAATACCACAGACAAGGTTAGACCTTCCGGATTCTCTTGAATGCCGCCATCAGTTCTAGCCTATACCACGAAGACTCTGATCTCACGGAATGGCTGGCTCGGTTGTCAGGCGAGCGCTCGGTTGTCAGGCGATCAACCATGCATCGTGTATCAGGAATCCAAGAGATATCCACCCAATCTAAGGTAGAACGGAGGTGGTTGTCAGGCACACGTTCATAGGTGAGAATGATGATGAGTGTCACGGATCATCACAATCATCAAGTTGAAGAACAAGTGATATCTTGGAACAAGAACAAGTGGAATTGAATAGAAGAACAATAGTAATTGCATTAATACTCGAGGTACAGCAGAGCTCCACACCTTAATCTATGGTGTGTAGAAACTCCACCGTTGAAAATACATAAGAACAAGGTCTAGGCATGGCCGTGAGGCCAGCCTCCCAGTGATCAAAAGATCTAAAGATCAAAAGATTCCAAAGATCAAAAGATTAAAATACAATAGTAAAAGGTCCTACTTATAGAGAACTAGTAGCCTAGGGTTTACAAAGATGAATAAATGACATAAAAATCCACTTCCGGGCCCACGTGGTGTGTGCTTGGGCTGAGCATTGAAGCATTTTCGTGTAGAGACTCTTCTTGGAGTTAAACGCCAGCTTTGGTGCCAGTTTGGGCGTTTAACTCCCATCCTTGTGCCAGTTCCGGCGTTTAACGCTGGGAATTCTGAGGGTGACTTTGAACGCCGGTTTGGGCCATCAATTCTTGGGCAAAGTATGGACTATCATATATTGCTGGAAAGCCCAGGATGTCTGCTTTCCAACGCCGTTAAGAGCGCGCCAATTGGGCTTTTGTAGCTCCAGAAAATCCACTTCGAGTGCAGGGAGGTCAGAATCCAACAACATCTGCAGTCCTTTTTAGTCTCTGAATCAGATTTTTGCTCAGGTCCCTCAATTTCAGCCAGAAAATACCTGAAATCACAGAAAAACACACAAACTCATAGTAAAGTCCAGAAAAGTGAATTTTAACTAAAAACTAATAAAAATATACTAAAAACTAACTAGATCATACTAAAAACATACTAAAAACAATGCCAAAAAGCGTATAAATTATCCGCTCATCACTAAACAAAAGTGTATTAGAAGTCACATCACCCTCGTACAGATAAGTGGTGCACGAAATTGCAATCACACTTTTGCAACTCCACATAACTAACCAGCAAGTGCTCTGGGTCGTCCAAGTAATAAAACCTTACGCGAGTAAGGTTTGATCCCACAGAGATTGTCGGTTTGAAGCAAGCTATGGTCATCCTGTAAATCTTAGTCAGGCGGATTCAAATGGTCATGAGGTTTTGATAATTAAAAGATAAATAAAACATAAAATAAAATAAAGATAGTTATGTAATTCATTGGTGGAAATTTCAGATAAGCGTTTGGAGATGCTTTGTTGCTTCTAAACATCTGCTTTCCTATTGTCTTCATCCAATCATGCGTGCTCCCTTCCATGGCAAGCTGTATGTTGGTGGATCACCGTTGTCAATGACTACCATCCGTCCTCTAAGTGAAAATGGTCCAGGTATGGTTTCTGTATGACTAATCATCTGTCGGTTCTCGTTTGTACCGGAATAGGATCTCTCTATCTTTTTGCACACTGTCACTGCGCCCAACATTCGCGAGTTTGAAGTTCGTCACAGTCATCCCATCCCAGATCCTACTCGGAATACCACAGACAAGGTTTAGACTTTTCGGATCTCAAGAATGCTGCCAATTGGTTCTAGCCTATACCACAAAGGTTCTAATCTCACGGATTCGAATGCTCTATTGTCAGGAGAGGCGAGTCAAATCCATGGATCAGAGACCCAAGAGATTATACTCTGGCTGTTGTCCAATGACTACGTTGAACATCATGTAGACCGCTTGTGGTTGTCAGGCACATGGATCTTGGCTAAGCGAGTAACGAAGATAGTGGGTGATTGTCACAGGTCACCCCTTCATTCTGACTTAACTGAATTAAGAATGAGAGTATATCTTGGAGAAGAAGTAGGTGTGAATTGAAAGAGAAACAATAGTACTTGCATTAATTCATGAAGAACAGCAGAGCTCCGCACCTTAATCTATGAGGTGTAGAAACTCCACTGTTGGAAAATACATAAGAGAAAAAGGTCTAGGAATGGCCAAATGACCAGCCTCCCAAATGTGAAAAATGGCATAAGCTCCCCTAATACAATAGTAAAAAGTGTTATTTATACTAAACTAGTTACTAGGGATTACAGAAAATAAGTAACTAAGTGCAGATAGTGCAGAAATCCACTTCTGGGGCCCACTTGGTGTGTATTTGGGCTGAGCTTTGAAGATTTCACATGCATAGGCCATTCTTGGAGTTAAACGCCAGCTTGGATGCCAGTTTGGGTGTTTAACTCTAGTTATGGTGCTAGTTCTGGCGTTTAATGCCAGAAAAAGGTCTCTGGTGGGCGTTTAGATGCCAGTTCGGGCCGTCAAATCTCGGGCAAAGTATGGACTATTATACATTTCTGGAAAGCCCAAGATGTCTAATTTTCAACGAAATTAAGAATGTGCCAATTGGGCTTCTGTAACTCCAGAAAATCCACTTTGAGTGCAGGAGGGTCAGAATCCAACAGCATTTGCAGTCCTTTCTCAACTCTGAATCAGACTTTTGCTCAGGTCCCTCAATTTCAGCCAGAAAATACCTGAAATTATAGAAAAACACACAAACTCATAGTAAAGTCCATAAATGTGATTGGTAGCGCGAAATTGTGATCAATACTTTTCACAACACAAATAATCCCCGGTGATGAATCCAAAAACTTGGTGTTCAATACCATGGCATAAACACAACTTCGCACAACTAACCAGCAAGTGTACTGGGTCGTCCAAGTAATAAACCTTACGCGAGTAAGGGTCGATCCCACAGAGATTGTTGGTATGAAGCAAGCTATGGTCACCTTGTAAATCTTAGTCAGGCAAACTCAAATGGGTATGGTGATAAACGCATAAAACATAAAGATAAAGATAGAGATACTTATGTAATTCATTGGTAGGACTTTCAGATAAGCGTATGAAGATGCCTTCCCTTCCGTCTCTCTGCTTTCCTACTGTCTTTATCCAATCCTTCTTCCTCCTTTCCATGGCAAGCTTAAGCAAGGGTTTCACCGTTGTCAGTGGCTACCTCCCATCCTCTCAGTGGAAATGTTCAACGCACCCTGTCACGGCACGACTATCCATCTGTCGGTTCTCAATCAGGCCGGAATAGAATCCAGTGATTCTTTTTCGTCTGTCACTAACGCCCCGCCCTCAGGAATTTGAAGCACGTCACAGTCATTCAATCATTGAATCCTACTCAGAATACCACAGACAAGGTTAGACCTTCCGGATTCTCTTGAATGCCGCCATCAGTTCTAGCCTATACCACAAAGACTCTGATCTCACGGAATGGCTGGCTCGTTTGTCAGGCGAGCACTCGGTTGTCAGGCGATCAACCATGCATCGTGTATCAGGAATCCAAGAGATATTCACCCAATCGAAGGTAGAACGGAGGTGGTTGTCAGTCACATGTTCATAGGTGAGAATGATGATGAGTGTCACGGATCATCACATTCATCAAGTTGAAGAACAAGTGATATCTTAGAACAAGAACAAGCGGAATTGAATAGAAGAACAATAGTAATTGCATTAATACTCGAGGTACAGCAGAGCTCCACACCTTAATCTATGGTGTGTAGAAACTCCACCGTTGAAAATACATAAGTGATAGTGTGATCATTGGCTTCGGCCCCAAAGAGGGAACCAGAAGAACCAAGATCTAATCTAAGAACTAGATGTCCAAAGATGAAAATACAATAGTAAAAGGTCCTACTTATAGAGAACTAGTAGCCTAGGGTGTACAGAGATGAGTAAATGACATAAAAATCCACTTCCGGGCCCACTTGGTGTGTGCTTGGGCTGAGCATTGAAGCATTTTCATGTAGAGACTCTTCTTGGAGTTAAACGCCAGCTTTTATGCCAGTTTGGGCGTTTAACTCCCATTTTGGTGCCAATTCCGGCGTTTAACGCTGGGATTTCTGAGGGTGACTTTGAACGCCGGTTTGGGCCATCAAATCTTGGGCAAAGTATGGACTATCATATATTGCGGGAAAGCCCAGGATGTCTACTTTCCAACGCCGTTGAGAGCGCGCCAATTGAGCTTCTGTAGCTCCATAAAATCCACTTCGAATGCAGGGAGGTCAGAATCCAACAGCATCTGCAGTCCTTTTTGGTCTCTGAATCAGATTTTTGCTCAGGTCCCTCAATTTCTGCCAGAAAATACCTGAAATCACAGAAAAACACACAAACTCATAGTAAAGTCTAGAAAAGTGAATTTTAACTAAAAACTAATAAAAATATACTAAAAACTAACTAGATCATACTAAAAACATACTAAAAACAATGCCAAAAAGCGTACAAATTATCCGCTCATCACAACACCAAACTTAAATTGTTGCTTGTCCTCAAGCAACTGAAAATCAAATAAGATAAAAAGAAGAGAATATGCAATGAATTCCAAAAACATCTATGAAGATCAGTATTAATTAGATGAGCGGGGCTTTTAGCTTTTTGCCTCTGAACAGTTTTGGCATCTCACTCTATCCTTTGAAATTCAGAATGATTGGCTTCTTTAGGAACTCAGAATCCAGATAGTGTTATTGATTCTCCTAGTTAAGTATGATGATTCTTGAACATAGCTACTTATTGAGTCTTGGCCGTGGCCCAAAGCACTCTGTCTTCCAGTATTACCACCGGATACATACATGCCACAGACACATAATTGGGTGAACCTTTTCAGATTGTGACTCAGCTTTGCTAGAGTCCCCAATTAGAGGTGTCCAGGGTTCTTAAGCACACTCTTTTTGCCTTGGATCACAACTTTATTTCTTTCTTTTTCTTTCTTTTTCTCTTTCTTTTTCTTTCTCTCTTTTTTTTTCGAATTTTCCTCTTTTTTTTTTGTATTCACTGCTTTTTCTTGCTTCAAGAATCATTTTAATAATTTTTCAGATCCTCAGTAACATGTCTCCTTTTTCATCATTCTTTCAAGAGCCAACATTCATGAACCACAAATTCAAAAGACATATGCACTGTTTAAGCATACATTCAGAAAACAAAAGTATTGCCACCACATCAAGATAATCAAACTGTTATAAAATTCAAAATTCATGCAATTCTTTTCTTTTTCAATTAAGCACAATTTTTTTATTTAAGAAAGGTGATGGATTCATAGGACATTCATAACTTTAAGGCATAGACACTAAGACACTAATGATCACAAGACACAAACATAGATAAACATAAGCATAATTTTCGAAAAACAAAAAAATAAAGAACAAGGGAATTAAAGAACGGGTCCACCTTAGTGATGGCGGCTTGTTCTTCCTCTTGAAGATCCTATGGAGTGCTTGAGCTCCTCAATGTCTCTTCCTTGTCTTTGTTGCTCCTCTCTCATGATTCTTTGATCTTCTCTAATTTCATGGAGGATGATGGAGTGTTCTTGATGCTCCACCCTTAGTTGTCCCATGTTGGAACTCAATTCTCCTAGGGAGGTGTTTAGTTGCTCCCAATAGTTTTGTGGAGGAAAGTGCATCCCTTGAGGTATCTCAGGGATCTCATGATGAGTGGGGTCTCTTGTGTGCTCCATCCTTTTCTTAGTGATGGGCTTATCCTCATCAATAGGGGTGTCTCCCTCTATGTCAACTCCAACTGAATAACAGAGGTGACAAATGAGATGAGGGAAGGCTATCCTTGCCAAGGTAGAGGGTTTGTCCGCCACCTTATAAAGCTCTTGAGCTATAACCTCATGAACTTCTATTCCTTCTCCAATCATGATGCTATGAATCATGATAGCCCGGTCTATGGTAACTTCGGACCGGTTGCTAGTGGGGATGATGGAGCGTTGGATAAACTCCAACCATCCTCTAGCCACGGGTTTGAGGTCATGCCTTCTCAATTGAACCGGCTTCCCTCTTGAATCTCTCTTCCATTGGGCGCCCTCTTCACATATGACTGTGAGGACTTGGTCCAACCTTTGATCAAAGTTGACCCTTCTAGTGTAAGGGTGTTCATCTCCTTGTATCATGGGCAAATTGAATGCCAACCTTACACTTTCCGGACTAAAATCCAAGTATTTCCCCCGAACCATAGTAAGATAATTCTTTGGATCCGGGTTCACACTTTGATCATGGTTCTTGGTGATCCATGCATTGGCATAGAACTCTTGAACCATTAAGATTCTGACTTGTTGAATGGGGTTGGTAAGAACTTCCCAACCTCTTCTTCGGATCTCATGTCGGATCTCCGGATATTCACCCTTTTTGAGTGAAAAAGGGACCTCGGGGATCACCTTCTTCAAGGCCACAACTTCATAGAAGTGGTCTTGATGCACCCTTGAGATGAATCTCTCCATCTCCCATGACTCGGAGGTGGAAGCTTTTGCCTTCCCTTTCCTCTTTCTAGAGGTTTCTCCAGCCTTGGATGCCATAAATGGTTATGGAAAAACAAAAAGCAATGCTTTTACCACACCAAACTTAAAAGGTTTGCTCGTCCTCGAGCAAATTAAGAAAGAAGAGAGTAGAAGAAGAAGAAATGAAGGAGATGAGAATGGCTTTTGTTTACGGCCAAGAAGGGGAGAAGTGGTGTGTATGTTGTGTGAAAATGAAGGAGTGAAGGAGGGTTTATATAGGAGTGGGGGAAGGGTAGGGTTCGGTCATGTATGGGTGGGTTTGGGTGGGAAAGTGGTTTGAATTTGAATGGTGAGGTAGGTGGGGTTTTATGAAGGATGGATGTGAGTGGTGAAGAGAAAGATGGGATTTGATAGGTGAAGGGTTTTTGGGGAAGAGGTGTTGAGGTGATTGGTGAATGGGTGAAGAAGAGAGAGAGTGGTGGGGTAGGTGGGGATCCTGTGGGGTCCACAGATCCTGAGGTGTCAAGGAAAAGTCATCCCTGCACCAAATGGCAAGCAAAATTGCGTTTTTAGCCATTTTTGGCGTTAAACGCCGGGCTGGTGCCCATTTCTGGCGTTTAACGCCAGCTTCTTGCCCTTTTCTGGCGTTTAACGCCAGTCTGGTGCCCCTTTCTGGCGTTAAACGCCCAGAATGGTGCCAGACTGGGCGTTAAACGCCCAACAGCTAGCCTCACTGGCGTTTAAACGCCAGTGGGTTCTTCCTCCAGGGTGTGCTGTTTTTCTTTCTATTTTTCATTCTGTTTTTGCTTTTCTCATTGATTTTGTGACTTCTCATGATCATCAACCTACAAAAGACATAAAATAACAAAAGAAAATAGTTAATTATAAAACATTGGGTTGCCTCCCAACAAGCGCTTCTTTAGTGTCATTAGCTTGACAGAGGACTCTCATGGAGCCTCAGAAATGCTCAGAGCTATGTTGGAACCTCCCAACACCAAACTTAGAGTTTGAATGTGGGGTTTCAACACCAAACTTAGAAGTTGGTTGTGGCCTCCCAACACCAAACTTAGAGTTTGACTGTGGGGGCTCTGTTTGGCTCTGTTTTGAGAGAAGCTCTTCATGCTTCCTCTCCATGATGACAGAGGGATATCCTTGAGCCTTAAACACCAAGGATTCTTCATTCACTTGAATGAGCAACTCTCCTCTATCAACATCAATCACAGCCCTTGCTGTGGCTAGGAAGGGTCTGCCAAGGATGATGGATTCATCCATGCACTTCCCAGTCTCTAGGACTATGAAATTAGTAGGGATGTAATGGTCTTCAACTTTAACCAGAACATCCTCTACAAGTCCATAGGCTTGTTTTCTTGAATTGTCTGCCATCTCTAGTGAGATTTTTGCTGCTTGCACCTCAGAGATCCCTAACTTCTCCATTACAGAGAGAGGCATGAGGTTTACACTTGACCCTAAGTCACACAAGGCCTTCTTGAAGGTCATGGTGCCTATGGTACAAGGTATTGAAAACTTCCCAGGATCCTGTCTCTTTTGAGGCAGTTTCTGCCTAGACAAGTCATCCAGTTCTTTGGTGAGCAAAGGAGGTTCATCCTCCCAAGTCTCATTTCCAAATAACTTGTCATTTAGCTTCATGATAGCTCCAAGGTATTTAGCAACTTGCTCTTCAGTGACATACTCATCCTCTTCAGAGGAAGAATACTCATCAGAGCTCATGAATGGCAGAAGTAAGTCCAATGGAATCTCTATGGTCTCATTTTGAGCCTCAGATTCCCATGGTTCCTCATTGGAACTCATTGGAGGCCAGTGGACGTCCATTGAGGTCTTCCTCAGTGGCGTTCACTGCCTCTCCTTCCTCCCAAAATTCGGCCATGTTGATGGCCTTGCACTCTCCTTTTGGATTTTCTTCTGTATTGCTTGGAAGAGTACTAGGAGGGAGTTCAGTAATTTTCTTGCTCAACTGACCCACTTGTCCCTCCAAATTTCTAATGGAGGACCTTGTTTTAGTCATGAAACTTTGAGTGGTTTTGATTAGATCAGAGACCATGGTTGCTAAGTCAGAGGTATTCTGCTTAGAATTCTCTGTCTGTTGGTGAGAAGATGATGGAAAAGGCTTGCTATTGCTAAACCTGTTTCTTCCACCATTATTGTTGTTGAAACCTTGTTGAGGTCTCTGTTGATCCTTCCATGAGAGATTTGGATGATTTCTCCATGAAGGGTTATAGGTGTTTCCATAGGGTTCTCCCATGTAATTCACCTCTTCCATTGAAGGGTTCTCAGGATCATAAGCTTCTTCCTCAGATGAAGCCTCCTTAGTACTGCTTGGTGCATTTTGCATTCCAGACAGACTTTGAGAAATCATATTGACTTGTTGGGTCAATATTTTGTTCTGAGCCAATATGGCATTCAGAGTGTCAATCTCAAGAACTCCTTTCTTCTGACTAGTCCCATTGTTCACAGGATTTCTTTCAGAAGTGTACATGAATTGGTTATTTGCAACCATTTCAATCAGCTCTTGAGCTTCTGTAGGCGTCTTCTTCAGATGAAGAGAGCCTCCAGCAGAGCTATCCAAAGACATTTTGGATAGTTCAGAGAGACCATCATAGAAAATACCTATGATGCTCTATTCAGAAAGCATATCAGAAGGACACTTTCTGATTAATTGTTTGTATCTTTCCCAAGCTTCATAGAGGGATTCTCCTTCCTTCTGTTTGAAGGTTTGGACTTCCACTCTAAGCTTACTCAATTTTTGAGGTGGAAAGAACTTTGCCAAGAAGGCATTGACTAGCTTTTCCCAATAGTCCAGGCTTTCTTTAGGTTGAGAGTCCAACCATGTCCTAGCTCTGTCTCTTACAGCAAAAGGGAATAGCATAAGTCTGTAGACCTCAGGGTCAACCCCATTAGTCTTGACAGTGTCACAGATTTGCAAGAATTCAGCTAAAAACTGATGAGGATCTTCCAATGGAAGTCCATGGAACTTGCAATTCTGTTGCATTAGAGAAACTAATTGAGGCTTAAGCTCAAAGTTGTTTGCTCCAATGGCAGGGATAGAGATGCTTCTCCCATAGAAGTCGGGAGTAGGTGCAGTAAAGTCACCCAGCACCTTCCTTGCATTGTTGGCATTGTTGTTGTTTTCGGCTGCCATATGTTCTTCTTCTTTGAAGATTTCTGTTAGGCCCTCTACAGAGATTTGTGCCTTAGCTTCTCTTAGTTTTCATTTCAAGGTCCTTTCAGGTTCAGGATCAGCCTCAACAAGAATGCTTTTGTCTTTGCTCCTGCTCATAAGAAAGAGAAGGGAACAAGAAAATGTGGAATCCTCTATGTCACAGTATAGAGATTCCTTTAGGTGTCAGAGGAAAAGAAAAGTAGAAGACAGAAGTAGAAAATTCGAACTTATCAAAGGAGATGGAGTTCGAATTTTGCATTAAGGAATAGTGTTAGTCCATAAATAGAAGGATGTGAGAAGAAGGGAAGTGATTTTCGAAAATTAAGTAAGAAATTTTGAAAACATTTTGAAAAACACTAAATTGATTTTCGAAAACCAAGAGTGGAAAAGAAATCAAGTGATTTTTGAAAAAGATTTTGAAATTAGAAATCAAAAAGATTTGATTGAAAATTATTTTGAAAAAGATGTGGTTAAGAAGATATGATTGGTTTTAAAAAGATGTGATTGAGAAGATATGATTTGAAAAACATTTTAAAAAGATTTGATTTTGAAAATTAAAAACTTGGCTAACAAGAAAAGATATGATTCAAACATTAAACCTTTCTCAACAGAAAAGGCAGCATACTTGAAATGTTGAATCAAATCATTAATTGATAGCAAGTATTTTTAAAAATAGAAAGAAATTGATTTTGAAAACATATGATTGAAAAGATATGATTTGAAAAAGATTTGATTTTGAAAAACTTTGAAAACTTGAAAAAAATTTGCATTGAAAACAAAATCTTCCCTCTTGTGCCATCCTGGCATTAAACGCCCAGAATGGTGCACATTCTGGCGTTTAACGCCCAAAATACTACCCTTTTGGGCGTTAAACGCCCAACCAGGTACCCTGGCTAGCGTTTAAACGCCAGTCTGTCCTTCTTCACTGGGCGTTTTGAACGCCCAGCTTTTCTGTGCAATTCCTCTGCAGTATGTTCTGAATCTTCAATTCTCTGTATTATTGACTTGAAAAGACACAAATTAAAAATATTTTTGGATTTTTTAATAATAAGGAATAATCAAAATGCAACAAGAATCAAATAACAATGCATGCCAGACACCAAACTTAGCAGTTTGTATACTACTGACACTAATGAGAATGCATATGAGACACACAAAACACTCAAGTCAAGAGAATTTAAAGATTAGAGTAAGAAATCATCAAGAACATCTTGAAGATCACTAAGACACATGAATGAATGCATGCAATTGACACCAAACTTAAAATGAAACACTTGACTCAAACAAGAAATATTTTTGGATTTTATGACTTTGTAAATTTTTTTGTACTTTTTCGAAAATTAAGTAGAAAAAGATATCAAAGTTCTTAATGAGAATTCCAGGAATCATGCAATGTTTAGTCTAAGACTCCGGTCCAGGAATTAGACATGGCTTCACAGCCAGCCAAGCTTTCAAAGAAAGCTTCGGTCCAAAACACTAGACATGGCTTCACAGCCAGCCAAGCCTTAGCAGATCACTGCTCCAACAGCAAGATTGATAAAAATCAACAAGCTCTTGTGATGATAAGTTGAAACCTCGGTCCAATGAAATTAGACATGGCTTCACAGCCAGCCAGATTTCAACAGATCATCATGAAACTCTAGAATTCATTCTTAAGAACTCTGAAAAAAATACCTAATCTAAGCAACAAGATGAACCGTCAGTTGTCCAAACTCAACAATCCCCGGCAACGGCGCCAAAAACTTGGTAGCGCGAAATTGTGATCAATACTTTTCACAACACAAATAATCCCCGGTGATGAATCCAAAAACTTGGTGTTCAATACCATGGCATAAACACAACTTCGCACAACTAACCAGCAAGTGTACTGGGTCGTCCAAGTAATAAACCTTACGCGCGTAAGGGTCGATCCCACAGAGATTGTTGGTATAAAGCAAGCTATGGTCACCTTGTAAATCTTAGTCAGGCAAACTCAAATGGGTATGGTGATAAACGCATAAAACATAAAGATAAAGATAGAGATACTTATGTAATTCATTGGTAGGACTTTCAGATAAGCGTATGAAGATGCCTTCCCTTCCGTCTCTCTGCTTTCCTACTGTCTTTATCCAATCCTTCTTCCTCCTTTCCATGGCAAGCTTAAGCAAGGGTTTCACCGTTGTCAGTGGCTACCTCCCATCCTCTCAGTGGAAATGTTCAACGCACCCTGTCACGGCACGGCTATCCATCTGTCGGTTCTCAATCAGGCCGGAATAGAATCCAGTGATTCTTTTGTGTCTGTCACTAACGCCCCGCCCTCAGGAGTTTGAAGCACGTCACAGTCATTCAATCATTCCGGATTCTCTTGAATGCCACCATCAGTTCTAGCCTATACCACGAAGACTCTGATCTCATGGAATGGCTGGCTCGTTTGTCAGGCGAGCACTCGGTTGTCAGGCGATCAACCATGCATCGTGTATTAGGAATCCAAGAGATATTCACCCAATCGAAGGTAGAACGGAGGTGGTTGTCAGTCACACGTTCATAGGTGAGAATGATGATGAGTGTCACGGATCATCACATTCATCAAGTTGAAGAACAAGTGATATCTTAGAACAAGAACAAGCGGAATTGAATAGAAGAACAATAGTAATTGCATTAATACTCGAGGTACAGCAGAGCTCTACACCTTAATCTATGGTGTGTAGAAACTCCACCGTTGAAAATACATAAGTGATAGTGTGATCATTGGCTTCGGCCCCAAAGAGGGAACCAGAAGAACCAAGATCTGATCTAAGAACTAGATGTCCAAAGATGAAAATACAATAGTAAAAGGTCCTACTTATAGAGAACTAGTAGCCTAGGGTGTACAGAGATGAGTAAATGACATAAAAATCCACTTCCTGGCCCACTTGGTGTGTGCTTGGGCTGAGCATTGAAGCATTTTCGTGTAGAGACTCTTCTTGGAGTTAAACGCCAGCTTTTATGCCAGTTTGGGCGTTTAACTCCCATTTTGGTGCCAGTTCCGGCGTTTAACGCTGGGATTTCTGAGGGTGAATTTGAACGCCGGTTTGGGCCATCAAATCTTGGGCAAAGTATGGACTATCATATATTGCGGCCAGGATGTCTACTTTCCAACGCCGTTGAGAGCGCGCCAATTGGGCTTCTGTAGCTCCAGAAAATCCACTTCGAGTGCAGGGAGGTCAGAATCCAACAGCATCTGCAGTCCTTTTTGGTCTCTGAATCAGATTTTTGCTCAGGTCCTTCAATTTCAGCCAGAAAATACCTGAAATCACAGAAAAACACACAAACTCATAGTAAAGTCCAGAAAAGTGAATTTTAACTAAAAACTAATAAAAATATACTAAAAACTAACTAGATCATACTAAAAACATACTAAAAACAATGCAAAAAAGCGTACAAATTATCCGCTCATAAGTGATTTTTGCATAAAAACTAATAAAAATATATTAAAAAGTAACTAAAACATACTAAAAACTACCTAAAAACAATGCCAAAAAGCGTATAAATTATCCGCTCATCACAACACCAAACTTAAATTATTGCTTGTCCTCAAGCAACAAAAAACAAAATAGGATAAAAAGAAGAGAATATACAATAAATTTTAAAATATCAATGAAGCTTAGTTCTAATTAGATGAGCGGGACTAGTAGCTTTTTTGCTTCTAAACAGTTTTGGCATCTCACTTTATACTTTGAAGTTCATAATGATTGGCATCCAAGGAACTCATAATTCAGATAGTATTATTGATTCTCCTAGTTTAGTATGTTGATTCTTGAACACAGCTACTTTATGAGTCTTAGCCGTGACCCTAAGCATTTTGTTTTCCAATATTACCACCGGATACATAAATGCCACAGACACGTAACTGGGTGAACCTTTTTAGATTGTGACTCAGCTTTCCTAGAGTCCCCAGTTAGAGGTGCCCAGAGTTCTTAAGCACACTCTTTTTGCTTTGGATCACGACTTTAACCACTCAGTCTCAAGCTTTTCACTTGGACCTTTATGACACAGGCACATGGTTAGGGACAGCTTGATTTAGCCGCTTAGGCCAGGATTTTATTCCCTTGAGCCCTCCTATCCACTGATGCTCAAAGCATTGGATCCTCTTTACCCTTGCCTTTTAGTTTAAAGGGTTACTGGCGTTTTGCTCTTGCCTTTTGGTTTAAAGAGCTATTGCCTTTTTCTACTTGCTTTTTCTTTTTCTTTCTTTTTCTTTATTTTTCACCATTTTTTCTTTATTTACAATAAAAGTCTGCTTCAAATCAACTACATTGGCTTTAAACCATGCCTCTTTTAAGAAAATTATTCAAACGATAATATTTTGGTAAGTGTCAAATTTTATCGTGTCCTTTGTTAAAAATGATATAATTGAAATATTGTTTGTTTTTTTAAGTCAATATATATTACACGTATTTTTTAATAAAATAACAATAAATTTTTTTTATAAACATAATCGAATAAAAGAATTTAGCAAATAGAGATCTTCCACCTATGCATGGCACGGATCTTCTGCTAGTATACATATATATACAACCCAAAATACAATCCAAACTATAGAATGAACTCCTACTTCTCCACATCATCCTCTGAGAGAGATAAACTTCAAAATACAAGGTGCGGAAAACAACTATGTACATATATATACAAGTAAAAACAAAATGCTAAACCCAAAATATAGCTCTTCGCTTCCAGAAGGTCTCTAGAATGCTCAACAAGGTGCCTCTCAACCTGCATCTGAAAATAACAGAATATGTATGGAATGAGAACCAGCGGTTCTCAGCATGGTAAAGGTGCCCGCATAGTTAATATAAAAGGTCCTGGGAAAGCCAGAAGCATTCTTAGAACTTTGAGACTCAAATTTAAATTTAAGATCCAACTAAACCAGAAATTGGGTAAAATTATCTAAGGTGTTCAAGTTCTAATCTAACTTTAACATAACATTTCACTTTTTGTCTCCTCCAACCCTCTGAATCATTGGTGGAACTACCCTCAGCATCATCTCTGCCAGCATGAGGGATCTCTCAGTTGCAAAGACATACAAAAAAGCAAAGGAAACACAGATAATATGCAATTACAAGAGATAAGACAAGTAGCAATTAACTACAGATAAGCAATTAGGAAACCACGTAAATGCATATCCAAATAAATCATATAAATACACATGATGCATGCCTGTCCTATTGGCCATGAACTCACGTGTCAGTTACTTTACCAGAACCCGACACACCCAATAACTAACTCAGATATCGTCTCTCTGACATGCATTCACACTCTTGGGATATTGTGCCAGTCACACTCTTGGGATATAGCATCCACCACACTCATTGGATATAGTGCTCACCGCATTTTCTAGGATAAAGTTTTCGCACGCTCTTGGGCTATAGTGCCCGCTACACTCTTAGGATATAGTGTCCATCACACTCATGGGATATAGTGCCTGACACACTTCCCTAGGTAAAGTGCTCCCACACTCTTGGGATATAGTGCCCACCACACTATTGGAATATAGTGCCCGATACAATTTACAAACAGAGAGAAAAATGTGTAACAAAAATAGAATAGAATATACATTCACACTTCACATTCATAACCATTGTCCCAGAATCACTTTTAATCATTCTTCTTCCTCGTCTCTTACCCGGAGCAAGTAGACAATGCCACTGCATCTTACCCGGTATCTCAACTCTTACCCAGAGCAGGTAGACAATGCCACTGCATCTTACTCGGAACACAAACCTTTACCCAGAGCAAGTGTACAACGCCACTACATCTTACCCGGAGTCTCAACTCTTATCCGGAGCAAGTGGATAACACCATTGCATCTTACCCAATAATTCATTCAAAATTTCATTCTCATTATCCTTACATTTCATTCATATTCATTCAAAATTCATAATTAAATTCAGTTTATCATCATTCTTCTTTCTCATGACCCACCTCATCATCAATCACATCTCAACTCAGTCACATTTCATTACTATTTTCATTATCTTCATCATCTACTTCTTATTCAACATTACTAACCTCTCATCACCTAATTATCACTTTGCAAATCCTTCTCAATCTTCCCTTAACTCATTTAACCTATTCACTTTTGTTCTAAAGCATAAAAACTCGCTAATGAACCCTAAACAGGTGTTAAAGGATTTGGAAACCTCGAGAATAGGTTTAAATAAAAAAATCCAACTTTACCAAAATAAGGTGGTCATGCGTATGCATGCCACCTCTTGCGTACGCACGGGTGTAATCCTGACCAACTCACATACGCAAGCACCTCTCGCGTACACGGGTACTCAAAACAGAAGGGGTGCCTCACGCACGTGTGAACATCGTCGCGTACGCGTACCTTCAAAACTTGGCTTTTCATGCGTACGCATGCCTCATGCGTATGCATGATTGTAAAATTTGGTAAATTCGCATACACATCCACCTCATGCATACGCGAGTGTATGGAACTGAGAATGCATCACTTTTCTCAAAATAACTATTAAGTCTGCAGAATTTCATTTTTTATACCCAACTTCGAACAACATAACGTTTCCGTTAAAAATCGTTTTTAATCTATTCTCTGAACGTTGTAAACTACACAAACCTAATTTTCATTTAGGATAAGTTTTACAAAATTTGAAGGTCCAGAAGCTAAGTTATGGCCGACTGAAGTTAGTCAAAATTCAGCCTTTACCAATTTTGCACAATCTTTAACTTTCCGAATTTCTCAAACTCAAACCAATGGTTCACAATCCCAAAATAGCCCCAAAACTCCATTCGTCATCTTCCATTCATTTTAAAACATTCCACCACCCTATTCATTCAATTATCCAACAATTTTATATATTTGTATACTCAACAATTCCTCAACCAAAATCAACAACAATCATTATTATTTGTAAATCATCAACATCATAATCCACTACATACAAGCTCATATACTCATCAAAATCATAATTTAATACATACCAACTCATCCACCACTTCCTATACAAATTATATACCATATACATATTTCATTTAATTTATTCCTATCTTATAGTCTTCTAGCCTAAGTTTTCACGTGACATTAAACATTAAATACAAAAAACTAAAACCATACCTTGGTCGATTCCTCCTTAGCCAAAACACCTCAAATTGCCTCTCCTTCACAAGTTCCAAGACCCCAAATTACCAATTTCGCAAGCTTAATCACCCGAATTTCATTTCAACTGCTGAATTGAACTGCAAATCAACAAGAATACAATCTACTTTATACAATATCATTATAATCATTATAGGGTTTACTAATTCAATGATTTACAAGGGTGAGGGTTTCCTTAACTTACCCAAACAAAATTGGGATGTAACCCAACAATTATCCAACGCTAGATTTGTAATACTCTACCACGCAAAGCTTTATACTTAAGTCGTAAAACAGAGGTGGTGAGGTATTCTGACCTCTAAAATAAAATATATGCATAGAAATAATTGAAAGAAATTCATAATAAAGAGCCTTGAAGGAAAGTGGAAGCAAATTCGCAAAGGAAAAAAAAGCATGTCACACACGTAAATGAAAACTCGAATAGAAAGGAAGGTAAAGATATATATACATAAAGAGCGGAATACCAAAAGAGACAGAATATCAAGCTCCAAACTCGACCTGAGAAGTTAAGGCCGGTCGAAGAATAGCTAGATACATATATATACATCCTAAATATCCCAAAATATAGAAAATCAAAATATTTGTTTCTCCAAAATAGCCTTTATGAGGGACAAACGTAAAACATATACAAAGGAGAAGTCTAAATACATATATACATAATACAACTAAAAATATACATAGCATCCCAAGGACCAACTTCACTTACCCAGAAATTCCAGACACTCAGCGAGGTGCCTCTTGACCTGCATCTAAAAAATAACAATATATGTATGGAATGAGAACTGGGGGTTCTCAGCATGGTAATAGTGCCAACATAGGTAATATATAAGGTCCCGAAAAAGTCAGAGGCAATCCTACAACTCCGATACCCAAAATTAAATGAAACATAAATCATACCTCTTGAAAGTCAAAACTAAGCTCTTCACTTGTGAATCTCCACTCCAAGGCTAACCCAAAATCTTCTCATGCTAATTGTAAGTTCCCAATGTGTACCCACAATATCCAAAACTCTAATATACATTATTTCATACATACATCAACCTAGGGTTCATAAAATTTCATAAATCACAAGGGTTTGAGGATATCTTACCTTAACCCACGAAAATGGTTGGTAAAACTCACCAGTAGCTCATACTAGAGCACCCCCTAAATAACAAAAATCACAAGATTTTTCAATACACAAAGCTTAAATTCGAATTTATCATGAACTGCAAAAATGGGGTATGAGAACTTGATATTCTTACCAATCTTTTTAAATAGAACTGTAGAGGACGAGAAGACTTCGCATGGCCGCAAATGATGCGACAATTGGAGCTCCATAGAGAAAGTTATAGTAGATTTAGTGTTTATTGAGCTAGAGTTTTCTCTCTTCTTCTCCCCTCTCTTTCAATTTCAATATGAACACTATGAATGGTATGGTTTTGTGCTGAATGGCCTTTAGTGAGGGCTTATATATACTGGGCTTGGGTCTAACTTGGACCCAATTCACATATATGGCCCGTTTGGCTCAACTTTGCGTCAAAACCTTTAAAATTAGCATTTTAATGTGTGTTTTAATATTTTTTATCTTCTCAAACATAAATTTTAACTTTTACCCTTTTCACTCATAATTACTTTTCTCAGCTGCCGTATCAGACAGATCTCAACTGGTATTGCCAGTCAAATTTTCAATGCGCATTTTTACATAGAAAATATGTTTTTCCGACTCAAAAAATTCTCTAAGTCCAAATATCATCTTTAAATTGTCAAATTTTGATTGCTAAATTTTTTAACCATTTTTTTCATATTTAATTAATTACTTATTTAATTAAGGTTTGACCGGTGTGAGTAGTAACTCATGTGGTCTATCTCCATTATTTTCCTTCACATAAAACACTAAACTAAATTAGACACACCATGTGGTAAAAAGAAAAGAAAAAAAAGAAAGAATTGAAAGAAAAAAATATTTTTTTATTTTGAAATCGAAGAGAAACAGAAAAAGAAAAAGTGTCTAATCTAGGTAATCAATTACTGTGATTGTTGTTAATCACAATTCATTTCCGGCAACGATAACAAAAACTTGATGCAGAATTTTACAAAACCACAACTTGACAAGTGTGCTGAATCGTATCAAGTAATATCATGAAGAGTGAGTTATCGTTCCTACAAATATTAATGGACTAAGCAACAATTATTAATTGACTATTCTAATTAGATAAATCAAAAATAGAGAGATGAGACTTTGAACGTGTAAAGAAGCAAAGCAATAAATAGCAAACGGTGAGTGTGAAGAAAATAATGGTGAGAATGTTAAGGTTTCAGAGATATTTACTCTTTAGAAAAACAATCATTGTATTCATTTTATTTGAGGCAAGCAAAGACCAATCACGACAAATCATAAATAATTAAATTCCAATTCCTTGGTAATTCAATTTCTCTTTAACCTAATTAACTGCTAATTCCTTAGTCAATTATTCAATAAAAGAGATTATGCACAAAACCGGTTTAATATCAAATAAAATTCAAGAATATTCCTAAACAATTGAAACTTACAAGAAAGAATGATTTTCAAAGATTTTCTAATCCAAAATTTATGTCACTTATTCAAACTAGAGCAATTGAAAATCAATACGTGTCGCACACTCTTTGAAACACTATTCCTAGTTAAATCAAAAAGTAGTGAGAAAGAGTTTTCAAGCTAATTACAATATTACTTTTTCCAAAACAATATTTAGAATTTAAAATGGGGTTAGAATATTTTCCAACAATTTCAAATCTTTAGGGATGAAGGACGAAAACCTAATCATGAAATAGATCAAAGCATAAACCTCAAATAAAGGAAAATACCTAGATTAATAATCCATAAAATAATGAACAGAGCTCCTAATCTTAATAGGGGAGTTTAGTTGCTCATGGTAGAATGGAAACAAAACAATAAAATGTGGTATCAACTGTGATGTTCTGGAGTGTGATCTCCGTGGATAATGTTCTCCACTTATTTTAAAACCTAAACAAACTCTAATAATTTAAATTCAAACTAAATTGGAACAAAATCAAATCTAATTAAATCAAATCTTTTTTAATAACTCTAGTGATTTTCTTTGGAATTAAAATTCAAAACTTGATGAGATGCTTTGTTGAAATCACAGGCTTGCAACTATATCTTGGGCCAACAAATAAGCCCTTGAATTTGGAGATATTAGTGAAAGATTGGAATAACCCTGGGAGATTGGCTGGCCCATGTTGGACGCTTGGTGCAGTACGTTGAACGTAAGGAGAGGAGCAGCTCCTAGAGGTTTAGATTGAAGGCACGTTGTACATGGGCCTCTTCATGTTGGATGCAGAAGGAGAAGTGGGGGAAGCATGTTGGACGCAAGAAGAGGGGGCTGGCTAGTGTGTTGAATGTGTGAGGGAAAGCAAGCCACCGAAGGGTGCCGAAATTGGCACGTTGGACGTGCTAAGGGGCATGTTGAACGTGAGGAGCAAGTTGAGTCCCTGGGGGAGTGGATTGGAGGACGTAGCTTAGTGTTAAGCCACTGAAGGGGGGCTTCAAAATGGCACATTGAACATGCATGATGAGCGGATAATTTATACGCTTTTTGGCATTGTTTTTAGGTAATTTTTAGTAGGATCTAGCTACTTTTAGGAATGTTTTCATTAGTTTTTATGCTAAATTCACATTTCTAGACTTCACTATGAGTTTGTGTATTTTTCTGTGATTTCATGTATTTTTTGGCTGGAATTAAGGGACCTGAGCAAAATGCTGATAAGAAGGCTGACAAAGGACTGCTGATGCTATTGGATTCTGATCTCTCTGCACTTGAAATGAATTTTCTGGAGCTACAGAATTCCAAATGCTGCGCGCTCAACGGCTTTAGAAAGTAGACATCCATAGCTTTTCAGCAATATATAATAGTTCATACTTTATTTGAGATTAGATGACGGAAACTGGCGCTCAACGCCAGTTCCATGCTACATTCTAGAGTCAAACGCCAGAAACACGTCACGAACCAGAGTTGAATGCCAAAAACACGTTACAACTTGGCGTTCAACTCCAAAAGAAGCCTCTACATGTGTAAAGCTCAAGCTCAGCCCAAGCGCACACCAAGTGGGCCCCGGAAGTGGATTTCTGCATCAATTACTTACTTCTGTAAACCCTAGTAGCTAGTCTAGTATAAATAAGACATTTTACTATTGTATTAGTCGTCTTTTGATCACATCTTTGGATGTTTAGTTCTTAGACCATGAGGGCTGGCCATTCGGCCATGCCTGGAACTTCATCACTTATGTATTTTCAACGGTGGAGTTTCTGCACCCCATAGATTAAGGGTGTGAAGCTCTACTGTACCTTGAGTTTTAATACAATTACTACTATTTTCTATTCAATTCAGTTTATTCCTGTTCTAAGATATTCATTGCACTTCAACATGATGAATGTGATGATCCGTGACACTCATAATCATTCTCACCCATGAACGCGTGACTGACAACCACTTCCGTTCTACCTTAGACTAGGTGCATATCTCTTGGATTCCTTAATCAGAATCTTCGTGGTATAAGCTAGAATTGATGGCGGCATTCATGAGAATCCGGAAAGTCTAAACCTTGTCTGTGGTATTCCGAGTAGGATTCAGGGATTGAATGACTGTGACGAGCCTCAAACTTGCGATTGTTGGGCGTGATGACAAACGCAAAAGAATCAATGGATTCTATTCCGACATGATCGAGAACCGACAGATGATTAGCCGTGCCGTGACAGAGCATTTAGACCTTTTTCACTGAGAGGATGGGATGTAGCCATTGACACTGGTGATGCCCTACATACAGCTTGCCATGGAAAGGAGTAAGAAGGATTGAAAGTATGAAAGTAGTATGTTGCAGAGATTCAAAAGGGACACAACATCTCCATACACTTATCTGAAATTCTTACCAATGATTTACATAATTATTTCTATCTTTATTTTCTGTTTATTTATTATTATTATTCAAAAACTCCATAACCATTTATTATTCGCCTAACTGAGATCTACAAGATGACCATAGCTTGCTTCATACCAACAATCTCCGTGGGATCGACCCTTACTCACGTAAGGTTTATTACTTGGACGACCCAGTGCACTTGCTGGTTAGTTGTGCTAAGTTGTGAAGAAAGTACTGGGTTATAAATGCGCATACTAAGTTGAGCACCATTGTTAGAGATCACAATTTCATGCACCAAGTTTTTGGCATCGTTGCCGAGGATTGTTCGAGTTTGGACAACTGACGGTTCATCTTGTTGCTCAGATTAGGTAAATTTCTTTTTGTTCTATTTTCGCAAAAAAAATAAATATTTTTCAAAATTCTTTCAAAACAAATTTTTCCTTTTGTTTTCAAAAATTATTCTAAATTTTTAAGAATGAATTCTAGAGTTTCATGGTAACATGTTGAAGCCTGGCTAGCTGTAAAGCCATATCCAAATTCTTTTGGATTGAGGCTTCCACTTGTCAACATAAAAGGCATGTATATGGAGTTGGATGAAGTATCAGCTATTGCATGCCTGATTTATATCCTAAAGATGGCTGGCTATTAAGCCATGTCCAACCCTTGGATTGGAGCTTTAGGCTAACATTGAAAGATTCCTAGAATTCTTATTAAAAATTTTGAATTTCTTATTTTCTTTTTCCTATAAAATTTCGAAAAAAATATACAAAAATTATAAAATCATAAAATCAAAAAAATATTTTTGTGTTTCTTGTTTGAGTCTTTAGTCAAATTTTAAGTTTGGTGTCAATTGCATGTTTTAAAAAACATTATGCATTTTTCAAAAATTCATGCATGGTGTTCTTCAGGATCTTCAAGTTGTTAGTTGTTCTTGGTAAGTCTTCTTGTTTGATCTTGATGTTTTCTTGTTTTGTGTCTTTTGTTGTTTTTCATATGCATTTTTGCATTCATAGTGTCTAAGCATCAAAGATTTCTAAGTTAGGTGTCTTGCATGTTCTCTTTGCATAATTTTTTTTTTCAAAAATATGTTCTTGATGTTCATCATGTTCTTCAAAGTGTTCTTGGTGTTCATCTTGACATTCATAGTGTTTTTGCATGCATCATTGGTTTTGATCCAAAAATTTTCATGTTTTGGGTCATTTTTATGTTTTTTCCTCTCATCATTAAAAATTCAAAAATAAAAAAAATATCATTTCCTTATTTTTCTCAAAATTTTGAAAATTTGAGTTGACTTAGTCAAAAAATTTTTAAAACTTAGCTATTTCTTATAAGTCAAGTCAAAATTTCAATTCTAAAAATCTTATCTTTTCAAAACTTTTTCAAAAGTCAAATCTTTTTCATTTTTTTTCTTACTATTTTTCGAAAATTTTTAATTTGAATTTTAAAATCTTTTTCTTATCTTTATTTCATGATTTTCAAAAACTTTACTAACAATTAATGTGATTGATTCAAAAATTTGAAGTTTGTTACTTTCTTATTAAGAAAGGTTCAATCTTTAAATTCTAGAATTATATCTTTTAGTTTCTTGTTAGTCAAGTAATCAATTTTGATTTTAAAAATGAAATCTTTTTCAAAATATTTTTTCATCATATCTTTTTAATTAAATCTTTTTCAATCATATCTTTTTCAAAAATTTGATTTTAAAATGTCTTTTCCAACTTCTTAGCTTTTCAAAATTGATTTTCAAATCTTCTTCAACTAACTAGTTGACTTTTTGTTTGTATTAACTATATCTTATCTTTTTCAAAACCACCTAACTACTTTCCTCTCTCTAATTGTCGAAAATTACCTCACTCTTTTTCAAAATTCTTTTAATTAACTAATTGTTTTAAATTTTAATTTTAATTTTAATTCTTCTTTTAATTTTTGAAAATCACTAACCCTTTTTCAAAATTAATTTTCGAATTCTCTCCCTCTCATCTTCTTCTATTTATTTATTTATTTATTTACTAACATCTCTCTTTATCTCAAGAATCTAAACCTATCTTCACCCTTGTGTTTGGATTCTTACCTTTTCCTTCTTCTATTCCCTTCTTCTTCTACTAACATAAAGGAATCTCTCTATTGTGGTAAAGAGGATCCCTATTTCTTTTTCATATGAGCAGGAGCAAGGACAAGAATATTCTTGTTGAAGTAGATCCTGAACATGAAAGGACTCTGAAGAGGAAACTAAGAGAAGCTAAATTACAACAGTCTAGAGACAACCTTACAAAAATTTTCGAAAAGGAAGAGGAGATGGCAGCCGAAAATAATAATGCAAGGAGGATGCTTGGTGACTATACTACACCTACTTCCAAATTTGATGGAAGAAGCATCTCAATCCCTGCCATTGGAGCAAACAATTTTGAGCTGAAACCTCAACTAGTTGCTCTACTGCAACAGAACTGCAAGTTCCATAGACTTCCATCAGAAGATCCCTACCAATTTTTAACTGAGTACTTGCAGATCTGTGAGACTGTTAAGACTAATGGAGTAGATCCTGAAGTCTATAGGCTCATGCTTTTCCCCTTTGCTGTAAGAGACAGAGCTAGAATATGGTTGGATTCACAACCTAAAGATAGCCTGGACTCCTGGGATAAGCTGGTCGCAGCCTTCTTGGCTAAGTTCTTTCCTCCTCAAAAGCTGAGCAAGCTTAGAGTGAATGTTCAGACTTTCCAACAAAAAGATGGTGAATCCCTCTATGAAGCTTGGGAAAGATACAAGCAGATGACCAAAAGGTGTCCTTCTGACATGCTTTCAGAGTGGACCATTCTGGATATATTCTATTATAGTCTATCTGAGTTCTTCAAGATGTCATTGGACCATTCTACAGGTGGATCCATTCACCTAAAGAAATGCCTGTAGAAGCTCAAGAACTTATTGACATGGTTGCAAATAACTAGTTCATGTAAACTTCTGAGAGAAATTCCGTGAACAATGGGACGCCTCAAAAGAAGGGAGTTCTTGAAATTGATGCTCTGAATGCCATATTGGCTCAAAACAAAATGTTGACTCAGCAAGTCAACATGATTTCTCAAAGTCTGAATGGATGGCAAAATGCATCCAACAGTACTAAAGAGGCATCTTCTGAAGAAGAAGCTTATGATCCTGAGAACCCTACAATAGCAGAGGTAAATTATATGGGTGAACCTTATGGAAACACCTATAATTCATCATGGAGAAGTCATCCATATTTCTCATTGAAGGATCAACAAAAGCCTCAACAAGGCTTTAATAATGGTGGAAGAAATAGGCTCAGCAATAGCAAGTCTTATCCATCATCTTCTCAGCAACAGACAGAGAATTCTGAGCAGAGCACCTCTAACTTAGCAAACTTAGTCTCTGATCTGTCTAAGGCCACTTTAAGTTTCATGAGTGAAACAATGTCCTCCATTAGAAATCTGGAGGCACAAGTAGGCCAGCTGAGTAAGAAAATCACTGAAACTCCTCCTAGTACTCTCCCAAGCAACACTGAAGAGAATCCAAAAAGAGAGTGCAAGGCCATTGACATAATCAACATGGCCGAACCTAGAGAGGAAAGAGAGGACATGAATCCCAATGAGGAAGACCTCATGGAACGTCTCTCAAGTAAGAAGGAGTTCCCTATTGAGGACTTAAAGGAATTTGAGGCTCATATAGAGACCATAGAGATTCTATTAAACCTCCTTCTGCCATTCATGAGCTCTGAAAACTATTCTTCCTCTGAAGAGGATGAAGATGTAACTGGAGAGCAAGTTGATCAATATCTATGAGCCATCATGAAGCTGAATGCCAAATTGTTTGGTAATGAGACTTAGGAAGGTGAACCTCCCTTGCTCATTAATGAACTAGATACTTAGATTCAGCAAACTTTACCTCAAAAGAGACAAGATCCTGGCAAATTCTTAATACCATGTACCATAGGCACCATGCCCTTTGAGAAGGCTTTGTGTGACCTAGGGTCAGGCATAAATCTTATGCCATTCTCTGTAATTGAGAAGCTGTGAATCATTGAAGTACAGTCTGCCATATTCTCAATGTAAATGGTAGACAAGTCAGTAAGACAAGCTTATGGATTGGTAGAGGATGTGTTAGTGAAGGTTGAATGCCTTTACATTCCTACTGATTTCATAATCTTAGACACTAGGAAGGAGGAGGATAAATGCATCATCCTTGGAAGACCTTTCCTAGCCACAGCAGGAGCTGTGATCAATGTTAACAGAGGAGAATTAGTCCTTCAATTGAATGGGGACTACCTTGTGTTTAAGACCCAAGGGTGTTCTTCTGTAACAATAGAGAGGAAGCATGAAAAGCTTCTCTCAGTGCAGAGTCAAACAAAGCCCCCACAATCAAACTCTGAGTTTGGTGTTGGGAGGCCACAGCCAAACTCTAAGTTTGGTGTTGAATCCCCACATCTAAACTCTAAGTTTGGTGTTGGGAGTCTACAACATTGACCTGATCACCTATGAGGCTCCATGAGAGCCCACTGTCAAGCTATTGACATTAAAGAAGCGCTTATTGGGAGGCAACCCAATTTTTATTTATCTAATTTTATTTTTCTTTTATTGTTCTTTTATGTTTTATTAGGTTCATGATCATGTGGAGTCACAAAATAAATACTAAAATTAAAAACAGAATCAAAAATAGCAGAAGAAAAAGCACACCCTTGAGGAAGGGCTTACTGGCGTTTAAACGCCAGTAAGGAGCATCTAGCTGGCGTTCAACGCCAGAACAGAGCATGGATCTGGAGTTGAACGCCAGAAACAAGCAGCATCCTGGCATTTAAACGCCAGGAATACACTCTGAGGAAAGCTGGCACTGAACGCCAGAAACAAGCATGGAACTGGCGTTCAACGCTAGAAACATGCTGCAAATGGGCGTTGAACGCCCAAAACAATCATGAAGCTGGCGTTCAACACCAGAAACAAGCATCAATCTGGCGTTGAACGCCAGGATTGCATGCAGAGGGCATTTTACACGCCTCATTGGTACAGGGATGATAATCCTTGACACCTCAGGATCTGTGGACCCCATAGGATCCCCACCTATCTCAACTCACCTTCTCTCCTTTTCACACAATCCAATAACACTCTTCCCCAAAAACCCTTCACCAATCACCTCAATCTACCTTCCCCATCACCTCTTCACCACTCACATCTATCTACTCTTCCCTATAACCCCCACCTACCTTCAAAATTCAAAATCCCTTTTCCCACCCAACCCACCCAATATGGCTGAACCTCAACCCCTCTCCCTCCACTATATAAACCCCTCCATTCTTCTTCATTTTCACACAACACAACCTTCTCTTCTCCTCCTTGGCCGAAATACAACCCTCTCTTCCTCTCCTCCATATCTTCTTCTTCTTCATATATTCTTTCTTCTTTTGCTCGAGGGCAAGCAATACTCTAAGTTTGGTGTGGTAAAAGCATAGCTTTTTTGTTTTTCCATAACCATTGATGGCACCTAAGGCCGGAGAAACCTCTAGAAAAGGGAAAGGGAAGACAAAAGCTTCCACCTCCAAGTCATGGGAGATGGGGAGATTCATCTCCAAAGCCCATCAAGACCACTTCTATGAAGTTGTGGCCAAGAAGAAGGTGATCCCCGAGGTCCCTTTCAAACTCAAGAAAAATGAGTACCCGGAGATCCGACATGAGATCCAAAGAAGAGGTTGGAAAGTTCTGACCAACCCCATTCAACAAGTCAGAATCTTAATGGTTCAAAAGTTCTATGCCAATGTATGGATCACTAGGAACCATGATCAAAGTGTGAACCCGAATCCAAAGAATTATCTTACAATGGTTCGGGGGAAATACTTAGATTTTAGTCTGAAAAATGTGAGGTTGGCATTCAACTTGCCCATGAAGCAATGAGATGCACGCCCCTACACTAGAAGGGTCAACTTTGATCAAAGGTTGGACCAAGTCCTTATGGACATATGTGTGGAAGGAGCTCAATGGAAAAGAGACTCCAAAGGCAAGCCGGTTCAATTAAGAAGACTGGACCTCAAGCCTGTGGCTAGAGGATAGTTGGAGTTCATCCAACGCTCCATCATCCCCACTAGCAACCGATCTGAAGTTACTATGGATCGGGCCATCATGATTCATAGCATCATGAATGGAGAGGAAGTAGAGGTTCATGAAGTCATCTCCCTTGAATTCTACAAAATAGCCGAAAAGTCCTCCACCATGGCAAGGCTAGCTTTTCCTTATCTTATTTGCCATCTATGTTACTCAGCTGGAGTTATCATAGAAGGAGACATCCCCATTGAGGAGGATAAGCCCATCACTAAGAAGAGGATGTAGCAAACAAGAGAGCCCGCTCATGGATCCCAAGAGACGCATGAGGAAGCTCATCACCAAGAGATCCCGAAAATCCCTCAAGGGATGCACTTTCCTCCCAACAATTATTGGGAATAACTCAACACTTCTCTAGAAGACTTGAGTTACAATATGGATCAATTAAGGGTGGAACTTCAAGAGCACTCTATCATTCTCCATGAAATTAGAGAAGATCAAAGAGCAATGAGGGAGGAGCAACAAAGGCAAGGAAGAGACATAGAAGAGCTCAAGGGCATCATTGGTTCTTCAAGAAGGAAGCCCCACCATCACTGAGGTGGACTCATTCCTTGTTCTTATTTCTCTGTTTTTCGATTTTTTTTCTTAATGTTTATTTATGTTTGTGTCTTTCCTACATGATCATTAGTATTTAGTAACTATGTCTTAAGGCTATGAATAATTCCATAAATCCTTCACCTTTCTTAAATGAAAAATGTTTCTAATTCAAAAGAACAAGAAGTACATGAGTTTTGAATTTATCCTTGAATTTAGTTTAATTATATTGATGTGGTGACAATACTTTTTGTTTTCTGAATGAATGCTTGAACAGTGCATATTTTTTATCTTGCTGTTTATGAATGTTAAAATTGTTGGCTCTTGAAAGAATGATGAACAAAGAAAATGTTGCTGATAATCTGAAAAATCATAAATTTGATTCTTGAAGCATGAAAAAGCAGTGAATAGCAAAAGCTTGCAGAAAAAAAAGTAGCAAAAAAATACAGAAAGAAAAAGAAAAATCAAGAAGAAAAAGCCAATAGCCCTTAAAACCAAAAGGCAAGGGTAAAAAAGATCCAAGGCTTTGAGCATCAATGGATAGGAAGGCCCAAGGAAATAAATCCAGGCCTAAGTGGCTAAATCAAGCTGTCCCTAACCATGTGCTTGTGGCATGCAGGTCCAAGTGAAAAGCTTGAGACTGAGTGGTTAAAGTCGTGATCCAAAGCAAAAAGAGTGTGCTTAAGAGCTCTGGACACCTCTAACTGGGGACTTTAGCAAAGCTGAGTCACAATCTGAAAAGGTTCACCCAGTCATGTGTCTGTGGCATTTATGTATCCGGTGGTAATACTGGAAAACAAAATGCTTAGGGCCATGGCCAAGACTCATAAAAGTAGCTGTGTTCAAGAATCAACATACTTAACTAGGAGAATCAACAACACTATCTGAAATTATAAGTTCCTATAGATGCCAATCATTATAAACTTTAAAGGATAAAGTGAGATGCCAAAACTGTTCAGAAGCAAAAAGCTACAAGTCCCGCTCATTTAGTTAGAACTAATATTCATTGATATTTTGAGCTTTATAGTATATTTTCTTCTTTTTATCCTATTTGATTTTCAGTTGCTTGGGGACAAGCAACAATTTAAGTTTGGTGTTGTGATGAGCGGATAATTTATACGCTTTTTGGCATTGTTTTTAGGTAATTTTTAATAGGATCTAGCTACTTTTAGGAATGTTTTCATTAGTTTTTATGCTAAATTCACATTTCTGAACTTCACTATGACTTTGTGTGTTTTTATGTAATTTCAGGTATTTTTTGGTTGGAATTGAGGGACCTGAGCAAAACTCTGATAAGAAGGCTAACAAAGGACTGCTGATGCTATTGGATTCTGACCTCTCTACACTCGAAATAGATTTTCTGGAGCTACAGAACTCCAAATGGCGCACTCTCAATGGCGTTAGAAAGTAGACATCCAGAGCTTTCCAGCAATATATAATAGTCCATACTTTATTCGAGATTAGATGACGCAAACTGGCGCTCAACGCCAGTTCTATGCTGCATTTTGGAGTCAAACGCCAGAAACACGTCACGAACCAGAGTTGAACGCTAAAAACACGTTACAACTTGGCGTTCAACTCCAAAAGAAGCCTCTACACGTGTAAAGCTCAATCTCAGCCCAAGCGCACACCAAGTGGGCCCTGGAAGTGGATTTCTGCATCAATTACTTACTTCTGTAAACCCTAGTAGCTAGTCTAGTATAAATAAGACATTTTACTATTGTATTAGTCATCTTTTGACCACATCTTTGGACGTTTAGTTCTTAGACCATGAGGGCTGGCCATTTGGCCATGCCTGGAACTTCATCACTTATGTATTTTCAATGGTGGAGTTTCTATACACCATAGATTAAGGGTGTGGAGCTCTGCTGTACCTCGAGTTTTAATACAATTAATACCATTTTCTATTCAATTCAGTTTATTCCTGTTCTAAGATATTCGTTGCACTTCAACATGATAAATGTGATGATCCGTGACACTCATCATCATTCTCACCCATGAACGCGTGACTGACAACCACTTCTGTTCTACCTTAGACCGGGCGCATATCTCTTGGATTCCTTAATTAGAATCTTCGTGGTATAAGCTAGAATTGATGGTGGCATTCATAAGAATCCGGAAAGTCTAAACCTTGTCTGTGGTATTCCGAGTAGGATTCAAGGATTGAATGACTGTGATGAGCTTCAAACTCGCGATTGTTGGGCGTGATGACAAACGCAAAAGAATCAATAGATTTTATTCCGACATGATCGAGAACCGACAGATGATTAGCCGTGCCGTGACAGAGCATTTGGACCTTTTTCACTGAGAGGATGGGATGTAGCCATTGACAATGGTGATGCCCTACATACAGCTTGCCATGGAAAGGGGTAAGAAGGATTGAAAGTATGAAAGCAGTATGTTGCAGAGATCCAAAAGGAACACAGCATCTCCATACACTTATCTGAAATTCTTACCAATGATTTACATAAGTATTTCTATCTTTATTTTCTGTTTATTTATTATTATTATTCGAAAACTCCATAACCATTTATTATTCGCCTAAATGAGATCTACAAGATGACCATATCTTGCTTCATACCAACAATCTCCGTGGGATCGACCCTTACTCACGTAAGGTTTATTACTTGGACAACCTAGTGCACTTGCTGGTTAGTTATGCGAAGTTGTGAAGAAAGTGCTGAGTTATAAACGTGCATACCAAGTTGAGCGCCATTGTTAGAGATCACAATTTTGTGCACCAATGCATCACCTCAAGTTGGATGCATGGTTGGAGGTGCAGCCTAACAAGTTGGACGTGGGCTGAATGTGGCTGCTTTCAATGCGGGAAAAGGTGGTGTTAGAATCAAGTACACCATAGACATATATATATATATATATATATATATATATATATATATTGTTAGAAAGCTCAGATGTTAGATTTCTAATGCCGCTGAAACAACTTTATTTGGACCTCTATAGCTCAAGTTATGGTCGATGAAATGTGGAGAGGTCAGTGCACGTTGGACACAGGATGCCTCACGTTGAACGTGAGCTATTTTTAGACGCTGAAAGGAAAGGGTCATTCATGGTCCAAACTGAATGTCCACTATATACTATATATCGTTGGAAAGCTCTGGAAGTTATCTTTCTAATGCCACTAGAACTGCTTCATTTGGATCTATATAGCTCAAATTATCGTTGTTGGAGTATGAAGAGGACAAGATTGCAATTTCTCTTTGAACTTTCCTGGCTTGTTTCCAACTCTTGCTTCCCTGGGAGGTTACTTCTCTTGCTTGCCACCTTCCTTGCTTCTCCCAAAGGCTTCTTTGATTATCCATCTTCTCTTTTGTTCTTACCTAAAATCTTTTAACAACTTTCTAAACAAAGCAAAGGACAAGGCAACTCCATAAAACATTGATTAAAGTACAAAAATCTTAATTATAACAAGAAAATTACTAACTTTATTCAAGAAAATAATAAAAAATAACTAAAGATGCTCATGCATCACACCCTAAAAACAACGACAAAGGAAATAATAAATTATATGGCTCACAAGAATTCAAGAGAAATAAACACCAATTCAAATGCAACACTAGGAGAGCTCATACGAAAGAACTCAACAAATAGAAAGAAACCAATAATACTATATATCTAAGTAAAAAGTGTAATCATCAAAATATACATAACATAAAAAAAATTTGGTTCCACTAAGGATTTTACCTATCCTAGTCGATGAAGAACCTCTACTCTCTTAGCAGCTTCCTCCTCGCTCTCGTAAAGTCCAGAATCAACCAGAAACTTCCATGAAGAGAAATACCCACCAAAATAATTCTCAAAAAATTAATTTGATTTGATTTAATTAATAATAACATAAACAGTAAATTTAAACACAAGTCCTCTCTAATTCTTTAGTCCTTTGGATATCAGCAACTGTTGGGTCAGCCTTTGAAATTGGCTTCATCACACCATATTCTTTCGATGATGCTCCTATTTTATCGTAACTTCCCATGATTTCAATACCAAACCAAAAGGAAAAAGAGAAGAAATTCTTCTTTTTTTTTCAAAAACTAAAATGTCCAAAGGAATCAAACACAATAAACGACTAAAGAAAAGAACAATTGATAATCAAAATTTAAGAAGTGAATTGAAAAGAGTAATAAGAAAAATAGAAAGAAAGGAAGGAAAAGAAAGAGGTAATTGAAAGTAGTGAGAAAGGGATGTAATGAAAGGTTAAGGAAGAAGAGATTGCAAGGAGATTAATAGAAGAGTTCAATGCACCCAAAAAGACCTAAAAGAGAAAGATGAAGCAGAAGGCCGTAGAGTAGTAGCACAAGCTCACAATTGATGAAGGAGAGCATGCAGAAGTCAGCAAGGAGAGTACCTTTGATAGTGAAAAAGCACTTTGGGAAGAACTCATAGTCTGATTCAATCAGGAGCAGCAAGCCATTTACAAAATTGGGAGTGATACTGTCTAATAAATGTTATGGGAAATTTTTCTTAAATAAAATAAAAAAATATTTATTTTCCCAAACAAGATATTTCACCTTTATTTTCTAGAATACGATTTTTTTTTGGTAATAAGGGCAAGTTCGTCGCACCCCCCGGCGAACTCTATGATGAGTTCGGCGCACTATATATATCAAGTGGGACCATTTGCCTTTGTCCTTTTCTTTTCCAATCTCTCTTCCAAATTCACTCTGATCCTCCTTTCTTTCTGTCTTTTCGACGCCCCTGAAGTTTATTGTGGACGACATTCTCAGTTCCAGGTCAGTAAATAATAGGTTAGTTAGAGTTAAATTTTTTAGCTTACTTATATTTCTTTTAGCTTAGTTAGAGTTACTGTTTATATGTTAGATAAAATAATTAACTATAGGTTACATGTTAGTTAGAGTTATAGATTTACTTTTTACATGTTAGTTAGACTTACTGTTAACTATTTTTATGTTAGTTCAATTTTTTATGTTATTGTTTTTAAGTATAGCTGTTGTTTATTGTCTATAACATGTTATTTAATATAACAAAGTAAATTGTTAGTTATTTTAGTGAGGATGATTAGTTTAAGTTGTGGATTAGAAGGTAATTAGTGAAATAATTAATTAGGTTAAGTTGGACTAGAAAGAAACTTAATTAGTAAAATTTAAGGTTCAATTAGTTATTTACTAATTAATTAGTTAGTTGAGGACGTTAGTTAGCTGGGAAAGAAATAGAATTACTAAATTTTTAAGCTGTTTTGGATTTAAATATTTTTTAATAATTTAGTTAACGTAATGGGAACTGAGTTCAGTGTGTGTGATTTTATTTTACTAGATTGTGTTTAGATGGAGCAGTAGTTATTGGGTTATGAGGGTGAGATGTACAGATTGGATCATACTGAGCACATTGTTGAGCACCCTGCAGGACATGGACTATCAGTTGGGACTCAGGATCGATGGTGATCCTGTGAGTGGATGCATTGGTGGTTGATCCTGTGAGTGGATCCTGGGACTCAGGATTCTTTAAGCCAGTTTGTGCTACATTTTCGCCCCTCAGCTGGCCAAAATAATGAGCAAACTCATGCTGCGACTTTGAATATGCTGCATTAAACATAACATTCTTCAAGTTTTTGTTCTAAAAGTGAGTCATGAAGTTGGCGGCAATGTGTCTTGTACAAAACGCCTGGAAGGCGTGAGGTGGTTTCCATAAACTCCCTTCAGCATTTGGTGCACCATCAATGGATTTATGTGTATTTGAAATCACTAAGATCCCGGGTTGTAGTGTGACATGCTCCCGCAGATACGATAGAAAGAACGACCACGCCTCTTTTCTCTCACCCTCAACAACGGCAAATGCAATAGGCAGAATATTTGCTTTACGGCCTTGAGCTATGGCCATCAGTAAGGTACCACCATATTTACCATATAAGTGAGTGCCATCAATGAAAATAAGTGGCTTGCAATGCTTGAACGCCTCAACACGGTGGAAATGTCCAAAAGACCCGATGAAACATGACAATGTCGGTGGAACTAGGCCAAGGCTGAGTCACCAGTTGCACCTAAGTACCTAAAGAGACATATTTAGTTGGCTTATTGTACACGTTAGAATTTTTTATAATAGTGAATAATAGAATTTGAAATAAATCTTACCAGGCAAGTACATCTGCATAGCGGATAACCAACGAGGAAGCTCGTTGTATGACTCCTCCCAATTGCCATATATTCTAAAAATAACTCTCTGTTTTGTAAACCAAACCTGTTTGAAGGACGCCTTGTAACCAAAGTGATTCTCCACACCTCCTTGGAAAACCCTAAGGCTGATTGTTGGATCGGCTTTGACTATCATGAAAATGTGTTGCGCAATCACCTTCGAATCCAACCTACCATGGTCTTATCCCATCAAAGTTTGCATGAAAGCATAAGGCCCAGTGTATCTCCTAACCTCCCACTTTTCTTGCTTTCAGCAATATGATATGAGTATGCTGCAATTACAACCGGGTCCGAACTGGATACATTGTGCATTGTATCTCAACTGGTCACTCTATACTATTTTGTAATCCACAGCCCTCCTAATGCTGTACTGCTTAACTACCAACATGATTTCTTCCTTCTTCTTAAATTGATGTCCAACCTCAAACTTGTTGCTTGGATCCTTTTCAGGGCCTCTGATGAGCGGATATCTTATACGCTTTTTGGCATAGTTTTCATGTATTTTTTTAATAGGTTTTATTTAGTTTTTATTAATTTTTTACGGATTTTAGTGTTAAATTCATATTTTTAGATTCCACTTTGAGTTTGTGTGTTTTTGTACTATTTCAGCTATTTTCTGGCTGAATTTGAGGAGCTGGAGCAGAAGTCTGATTCAAAGACAGAGAAAGCACTCCAGAGTCTGTCCAAATCTGACCTCTTTGCACTTGAAAGAGATTTTTTTGAGCTTCAGAAGCCCAAATAGAGCGTTCTCAACGGATATAGAAATCTGACTTTTAGAGCTTTCCATAAATGTATAATAGTTTATACGTTGTTTCGGATTTGAAGGCCCAAAACTAGCGTCCAACGCTAGCTTCCTGCCCCCTTTCTGGCGTCCAACGCCCAAAGAGCAGAGCCCAATGTCCAAACACCCAGAGAGGACTCCCCATCTGGTGTTCCATGCCCAAAAGACCTCATATCACATAGATCTCATCAAAGCTCAGCCTAAACACCCATCGAGTGGGCCCCAGAAGTGGATTTTAGCACTAAAAAGATTGTTTTACCCTTACTAGTCATTAGTTTAGTATTTAAGGGATTTAATTCATGTTATTCGAACACTTTTACATCATACATGTTTATCATTGTATTTTACCTTAGTATGAGTTTCTAAACCTCCTAAGTTGAGGGGAGGAGCCCTACTACGTCCTATGAATTAATAAAAGTATTACTATTTCTTCTCCGATCCGTGTTTGATCTATTTCTAAGATGTATATCCGATCTTCATCCTGGTGAATAGGATGATTTGACAAATTAGCTCTGTTTGTCACATTGGGTTCATGTGAATATGAACGTGCCAACAGCATCAACTTGGGTTCGTGTGAATACGTGACTGGAAAGCGCGAGCCAACAGCTATGTTTATACATTTCTCAGACGGTTAATCCACGACTTTGTTGAGAATTTCTTGAGACACTAGTTCAGCCAATTTCTGGGGAGATTAGGGTCTCTGTGATATAGGCTAGAATCCAAAGAAGCAGTATTCTTTGATCCGGAAGATTCGACCTTGTCTGTGTCGTTTTGAGTAGGATCGCCAGGAGAATGACTTGCTAGCGCTTCACCCTTCATCAGATTGGATGACCATGGCCAATGGCGTTCAATCTGTAGCAGAGAAGATCAATGACCACGGCCCATGGCATTGATCATATACAGCCTACCATAGAAGAGATCAGTCACAAGAAGAGAAGATAGTACTACCAGAATTAATTCAGAAAGACTAAGCAACTCCAACCCTTAACTATTCTTTTTTCATAGTTTACACGACTTTTGAGTTCTAATTATCCTCTTTATTTATTCCCTTTTCTCTTATGCAATTAAAAATAACTTACCAACATCTCCTACTCTTTCATCTTCCTGACTAAGACCTACATGATAACCATAGCTTGCTTCAAACCACAATACTCGTAGGATCGACCCTGATTTGCTCAGGTATTACTTGGATGACCTAGTGCACTTGCTGGTACAACAGTACGAAGGTGTAGTGATTCGTGCTACCATGTTTTTGGCGCTGTTGTTGGGGATTGTTGAGTTTGCACAAACTGAAGAATTGTCTTGCTCCCTAGATCAGGTAATTTATATTTTTTTGTTATTTTGTTTGAGTCTTTCAATTTTAATTTCTTCTTCTCTATTTTTTTGAAAAAAAATAAAAACCTTTACAAAAATTTTTATTTCCTTTGTTTGATTTTTGTTTTTGATTTGAGTCTTGTATTCTTGTTGAGTTTTTTATTTTTATTTTTCCTTCTCTATTTTTTTCGAAAACTTTAAAAAGCTTTTTCAAAAAAAAAATTATTTTTTTGTGTTCAATTGTTTAGAGCTTTGTGCTTATGTTCTTGGTAATTGTTGTTTCTTTGAGTCATTCTTTCTAAAAATTTTCAAAAATATTTTCTTTGGTTAAATCTTGCATCAAACCTTTAAGTTGGTGTCTTCTTGTTTATTTTCTTTAATTTTTCAAAAATTTCTTGCTGGTTTTCTAAAAATTTTAAGTTTGGTGTTTTTTTATGTTCTTTGAGTCTTTGAATTTTGTTCTTTGTGTTCTTGTTAGTATTCAAAATGTTCTTGAGTTTTTCTTGTTTTTTTATCTTAAAATTTTTTATGTTTGGTGTCCCTTGGTGTTTCCCTCAAAAAATTTTCAAAAATTGGGTGCACTAGATCTAAAAATTTTAACTTTGGTGTCTTTTACTTGTTTTTCTCTCTCTTCATTAATTTTAAAAATAAAAAAAATATCTTTTCTAACCAACTTTTAGTTAATTTTCGAAATTTTTAAAATAAAATTCAGATTTTAATTTCAAAATTTTATCTTATCATATCTTAGTTTTCAAATTTTCAAAAATCAAATCTTTTTCAAATTTAAAAATCTTATCTTTTTCAAAATTCTTATCTTATCTCATTTTAAATTTCAACTTTCAACTTTCAAAAATTTAAAATTCAAAATTTTCAAATTTCAAAATTTAAATCTTTTTTAAAATTTAAAATTCAAATTTCAAAATTTAAAATTCAGATTTCAAAATTCAAATTTTCAATTTCAGATTTTAAAATTTAAATTTTTATTTTTCAAATTTCAAATTTTAAATTCAAATCTCTTTTTAATTAATTGCTTATCTTCTCTCTCTTCTCTTTCAAAACTCCCTAACTAACTGTCCTCTTCTCTAATTTTCAAATTCTTCTCTTTTAATCCTTTCTCTTCTTTTTTCAAATTAATTTTCTTTTAATTAATTAATTTTAATTTTGGTTTAAATAAATAAATAAAATAAAAACAAAAAATATCTTAATTATTGTTTATCTTCTCTACTTCTATCTCTTCTTCTACTCCTTCTATCTTCTACCTTTCTTAATCATGAACCCAAGTGGGAATGAAGAGTTCAAGAGAACTCTGGGATCTTATACAAATCCCACTACTGACTTCTATGAAAGAAGTATCAGCATACCTCACATCAGAGCTAGTAGCTTTGAAGTGAACCCTCAACTTATTACCCTAGTGCTGCAAAACTGCCAGTATTCTGGGCTTCTGATGAGCGGATAATTTATAGGCTTTTTGGCATTAATTTTAGGTAGTTTTTAGTATGATTTAGTTAGTTTTTAGTATATAATTATTAGTTTTTATGCAAAAATTATATTTCTGGATTTTACTATGAGTTTGTGAGTTTTTCTGTGATTTTAGGTATTTTCTGGCTGAAATTGAGGGACCTGAGCAAAAATCTTATTCAGAGGCTGAAAAAGGACTGCAGTGCTATTGGATTCTGACCTCCCTGCACTCGAAGTAGATTTTTTAGAGCTACAGAAGCCCAATTGGTGCGCTCTTAATTGCGTTAAAAATTAGACATCTTGGGCTTTCCATCAATGTATAATAGTTCATACTTTGCCCGAGATTTGATGGCCCAAACTGGCGTTCCAAGTCAGCATAAAAATTATGGCGTAAAACGCCCAAACTTGCATAAAAGCTGGAGTTAAACGCCCAAACTGGCACCAGAGCTGGCGTTTAACTCCAAGAGAAGCGTATGCACATGAAAGCTTCAATGCTCAGCCCAAGCACACACCAAGTGGGCCCCAGAAGTGGATTTCTGCACCATTTACTTATTTCTGTAAATCCTAGGTTACTAGTTCTCTATAAATAGGACCTTTTATTATTGTATTTTCATCTTTTTGATTGATCTTGGGATCAGGTCTTTGAACCCTTTTTTGTTTGTTTCATGCTATTTGGGAGGCATGGCCGATGAAGTTTCTACACATCATAGATTAAGGTGTGGAGCTCTGCTGTTCCTCATGAATTAATGCAATTACTGCTGTTCTCTATTCAATTCAAGCTTATTCTTGTTCTAAGATATCCATTCGCATCTCAACTTGATGAATGTGATGATCAAGTGACACTCATCACCATTTTAACTTATGAACACGTGCCTGACAACCACTTCCGTTCTACTTGAAAACAAGATTGAATGCATATCTCTTGGCCTCCTGGTTCATGATGCATGGTTGCCTCTACTGACAAGCTTCCATTCCGTGTGATTAGAGTCTTCGTGGTATAAGCTAGAATCAATTGGCAGCATTCTTGAGATCTGGAAAGTCTAAATCTTGTCTGTGGTATTCTGAGTAGGATCTGGGATGGGATGACTATGACGAGCTTTAAATTCGTGAGTGTTGGGTGCAGTGACAGTGTGCAAAAGGATCAATGGATCTTATTCCGACACGATCGAGAACCGACAGATGATTAGCCATGCGGGAAACTGTAGAGGACCATTTTCACTGAGAGGATGGATGGTAGCCATTGACAACGGTGATCCGCCTATATACAGCTTGCCATGGAAAGGAGTATGAATGATTGCATAAAGGCAATAGGAAAGCAGAGGCTCAGAGGGAACAAAGCATCTTCATACGCTTATCTGAAATTCCCACCAATAAATTGCATAAGTATTTCTATCCTATTTTATGTTCTATTTCATTCTTTTAATTATCAAAACCCCATAACCATTTGAATCTGCCTGACTGAGATTTACAAGATAACCATAGCTTGCTTCAAGCCGACAATCTCCGTGGGATTGACCCTTACTCACGTAAGAAATTACTTGGACGACCCAGTGCACTTGCTGGTCAGCTGCACGAAGTTGTGTATCACGATTTCGTGTACCAGCTTCCTTAGGAAGAACCTACAGAATTCCTAGCAGATTTCTTAAAGATAGCTGACACAGTACATAATGAGGGAGTAAACCAAGATGTCTATAGATTATTGCTTTTTCCTTTTACAGTAAAGGACCAAGCATAAAGGTGGCTGGATAACCAGCCTAAAGCTAGTTTAAAAACTTGGAAACAGTTAGTAAACAAATTTTTAAACCAATACTTCCCCCCAAGAAAGATGACCCAGCTGAGGCTGGACATCCAAGGCTTCAAACAAGGAGATAGTGAATCTCTTTATGATGCTTGGGAGAGGTATAGAACGATGCTAAGAAAATGTCCCACTGAAATATTTTCAGAATGGGTACAGTTAGACATCTTCTATTATGGGCTTTCAAACATGGATAGAATGTCTCTGGACCACTCTGCTGGTGCCTCCATACACATGAGAAAGACCATTCAAGAAGCCCAAGAGGAGTTGAGATAGTTGTCATTAATCAGCATCTGTACTCATCTCCTGAGGCCTCTATAAAAGGAGAGGTTAAGGCAATAGCTGCTGAACCTAACCCTCTAGAGCAGGATGGCCCACTGACTCAGCAACTGCAAGCCCTTGTCCAGCAAATGCTGGAACTGCAAGAGGCTCTGTGAGAAACTCAAGCTTCTAACAGAAATGTAGAAGCCCAGTTAAGTCAAACAAGGTAGCAGTTATCTAAGCAGATAACAGATGAATGCCAGGCTATCCAACTGAGGAGTGGGAAAACCTTAAGCACCCAACCTCAGTATAATAAAAATGAAAAGCCCATAGAGGATAACTAGGTCTCTTCAAAAGACAACTCTGGATGTTTAAACACCCAAAGAGATATTCCTCTTGGCGTTGCATGCCAGGAAAGGGTAGAGAGTAGGCATTTAAATGCCTAGAGAGGTGTCCCTCTTGGCATTGAATGCCAGGAAAGGGCAGCAGCTTGGGCGTTGAACGCCCAAGCAAGGGAAGTCAGTCACCTAATGACAAAAACCCTGCTAAATAAGGTAGTAACCCCCCTTCCAACACACATGGCATTCAGCCTCCATCAACCAAGGTTGATGATTATAAGGCTAAGATGCCATTTCCTCATAAATACTGTCAAGAGGAAAGGGATAAATAATTTGCCCGCTTTGTGGAGTATCTCAGAATATTAGAGATAAAGATCCCTTTTTTAGAAGCTCTTGAACAGATACCTTCTCATTCAAAGTTCATGAAGGACATTCTAAGTCATAAGAAGGATTGGAGAGAGACATAAAAAGTCCTCCTCACTGAGGAATGTAGTGTAATCATTCAGAACAGCTTACCAGAGAAGCTTAAAGATTCTGGAAGCTTTATGATACCATGCACTCTAAGTGATGCTTGTACAAGGACAGCTCTATGTGACGTTGGGGCAAGCATTAACCTAATACCTGCTTCTTTAATAAAGAAGCTCTGTTTAACTGATGAAGTCAAACCAACCCGCATATGCCTTTAACTTGTTGATGGTTCTATTAAGATACCATCAGGAGTAATAGAGGACATGATTGTCAGGGTTGGACCCTTTGCCTTTTCCACTGACTTTGTGGTGTTGGACATGGAAGGGCATAAGAGTTCATCCCTTATCCTAGGAAGATCTTTCCTAGTTACAGGACGAACCCTCATTGATGTTGAAAAAGGGGAAGTAACCCTAAGATTCAATGAGAAAAAGTTCGTACTGAATGCCGTGAAGGCTATACAGTGTCCATACATTCCTGAGGAATGCCTCATTGATTCCCTGGTGGAAGAGGTCAACATGGTCGAAAGCTTCAAAAAAAAGGCTTGATGATATCTTTGATGATACGCAGCCTGATTCAGAGGAACCTTTGGAAACCTCTAAGGAAAAGGAGAAGCCTCCTAAGCTTGAGCTTAAGCCATTACCTTCCTCCCTGAAATATGTATTTCTGGGAAAGGGAGATACATATCATGTTATCATAAGCTCTACACTAGAGCTACAGGAAGAAGAAGCACTAATTCAAGTGCTTAAAACACATAGGACCACCCTTGGGTGGACTACAAGTGCCCTTAAGGACATTAGCCCTACCCGATGCATGCATAAAATCCAGTTGGAGGATAATGCCAAACCAGTGGTACAACCACAGAGGCGTTTGAATCCAACTATGAAGGAAGTACTACAGAAGGAGGTTACTAAGCTCTCTGAGGCTGGGATTATTTATCCCATTTCTGACAGCTCCTGGGTGAGCCCTGTCCAAGTTGTCCCTAAGAAGGCAGGGATGACAGTGGTTCATAATGAAAAGAATGAGCTGATCCTTAAAAAGACAATTACAGGATGGCGTATGTGCATTGATTATAGAAAACTCAATGACACCACCAGGAAAGATCACTTTCATTTACCCTTCATTGACCAAATGCTAGAGAAGCTAGCAGGTCATGCTTTTTATTGTTTCTTGGATGGATATTTCGGTACAATCAAATAGCAGTAGATTCACAGGATCAAGAGAAGACAATATTCATATGTCCATCTGGCGTGTTCGCCTACAAACAAATTCCATTTGGCATGTGCAATGCACCTGACACCTTTCCGAAATGCATGTTATCCATCTTCTCAGATATGGTAGAGAAATTCCTTGAAGTATTCATGGATGACTTCTTTGTTTATGGACACTCATTGGACTCATGTCTTGATCATCTGACCCTGGCCCTGAAAAGATGCCAAAAGACAAACCTAGTTCTAAACTCAGAAAAATGCCACTTCACCGTAACTGAAGGCATTGTTCTTAGGTATAGGATCTCAAATAAGGGGATAGAGGTGGATCAAGCTAAGGTGGAAGTGATAGAATGCCTGCCTCCACCTACTAGTGCCAAAGTAATCAGAAGCTTCCTAGGAAATGCAGGATTTTACAGGCAGTTCATAAAAAATTTTTCAAAAATTGCCAAACCCCAGTGTAATCTGTTGGCAACTGATGTTCTATTCATCGTTGACCAAGAGTGCCTGCATGCCTTTGAAACTCTAAAAGCCAAACTTGTCACTGCTCCTATCATCTCTACACCCAACTCGGACTTACCATTTGAGCTAATGTGTGATGCAGGTGATCATGCAATTGGCGCAGTACTAGGTTAGAGATATGACAAGCTTCTATATGTCATTTATTATACTAGTCGCGTATTAAATGATGTGCAGAAAAACTACACTACTACAAAAAAGGAGCTACTTGCATTGGTTTATGCCATTGACAAGTTTAGATCCTACCTAGTAGGATTGACAAGTGGAAAATTACCGATTAAGAATTTATAATAGAAATTAACGTTGCGAGTACAGTTCTTAACTGATAAAAATTTCGCGTATCAATTTAGAAAGGGTTGTCACAAAATTAGAATAAAATACTGGGAATAGAATTATGATAAACCCCAATTTTGTGGTTTATATTATGTAGAATTTGGGGTTTTTGTCAATATTTTTCACACTTATTGATGAGCGGATAATTTATACGCTTTTTGGCATTGTTTTTAGGTAGTTTTTAGTAAGTTTAAGCTACTTTTAGGGATGTTTTCACTAGTTTTTATGTTAAATTCACATTTCTGGACTTTACTATGAGTTTGTGTGTTTTTCTGTGATTTCAGGTAAATTCTGGCTGAAATTGAGGGACTTGAGCAAAACTCTGAAGAAGGCTGACAAAAGGACTGCTGATGCTGTTGGAATCTGACCTCCCTGCACTCGAAATGGATTTTCTGGAGCTACAGAACTCCAATTTGCGCGCTCTCAACGGCGTTGGAAAGTAGACATCCAGAGCTTTCCAGCAATATATAATAGTCCATACTTTATTCGAAGAATGACGACGTAACTTGGCGTTGAACGCCAAGTACAAGCTGCTGTCTGGAGTTAAACGCCAGAAAAACGTCATGATCCGGAGTTGAACGCCCAAAACACGTCATAACTCGGAGTTCAACTCCAAGAGAAGCCTCATCTCGTGGATTAATCAAGCTCAGCCCAAACATACACCAAGTGGGCCCCGGAAGTGGATTTATGCATCAATTACTTACTCATGTAAACCCTAGGAGCTAGTTTATTATAAATAGAACATTTATCTATTGTATTAGAGGTCTTTGATCATTCGGTCTTGTGACCACATGGGGGCTGGCCATTCGGCCATGCCTGAACCCTTACTTATGTATTTTCAACGGTGGAGTTTCTGCACACCATAGATTAAGGGTGTGGAGCTCTGCTGTACCTCAAGTATTAATGCAATTCTATTTTCTTTTATTCAAATCTCTCTTATTCTTATTCCAAGATATTCATTCGTACCCAAGAACATGATGAATGTGATGATAAGTAACCCTCATTATCATTCTCACTTATGAACGCACGTGATTGACAACCACTTCCGTTCTACATGCAACAAGAGCTTGAATGTGTATCTCTTAGATTCCCCAACAGAATCTTCGTGGTATAAGTTAGATAGATGGCGGCATTCATGAGGATCCGGAAAGTCTAAACCTTGTCTGTGGTATTCCGAGTAGGACTCTATGATTGAATGACTGTGACGAGCTTCAAACTCCTGAAGGCTGGGCGTGATGACAAGCGCAAAAGAATCAAGGGATTCTATTCCAACCTGATTGAGAACCGACAGATGATTAGCCGTGCTGTGACAGAGCATAGGAACATTTTCACTGAGAGGATGGGATGTAGCCATTGACAACGGTGATGCCCTACATACAGCTTGCCATGGAAAAGAGTAAGAAGGATTGAGTTAAAGCAGTGGGAAAGAAGGCGTTCTTGAGCCGTACAGCATCTCCATATGCTTATCTGAAATTCCCACCAATGAATCTGCATAAGTATTCTATCCCTTTTAGTATTTCATCTTTTTTGTTGTTTATTTGAATCTAATTAAGTATCATGTTTAAATCCGCCTGACTGAGATTTGCAAGGTGACCATAGCTTGCTTCATACCAACAATCTCTGTGGGATCGACCCTTACTCGCGTAAGGTTTATTACTTGGACGACCCAGTACACTTGCTGGTTAGTTGAACGGAGTTGTGTCCACTCGTGCCAATTTCTAAATTCCATAATTTTACAATGAATGCAAATCAAAGAATAGTGATCACAATTTCGTCCACCACTTATCCACAATAATTGCATGGTTTTGTGTTCCCTTCCTAATATTGCTCCATGATGGAAAACATGCTTCTTTTGCCTTAAAACTGCTATATTTTTATCCTCTTTTATTACCATTCGATGTTATGACGTGTTTGTTGAGTGATTTCAGAATTTATAGGGCAAGAATGGCCTAGAAGAGAGAAAGAAAGCATGCACAAGAGGAAGGAATATGAAGATTTGGATTTTTGGAATTTCAGCATGGGCGTGCACGCGTGGATTTGGACAGCTGGAAGTGGCGCGCAAGGATGGACGCATCCGTGCAGATTAGGAAAATCTACACCGGCGCGCATGCGTATGGGGCGCGCACGCGTGGATCACAAAAGCAATCGGCGCGCACGCACGCATGGCGCGTACGTGCGACAAGCTGCACATGACCTCATTAAAGGAAATCGTGCCTAGCGATTTCCAAGGCTGAAGAGGCCCAAATTCAAGCTGGTTCTGCATGGAAAAGACCCAAGGATGCTAGGGAAAAGGGGGGATCAGTCATTTTACACTTAGACACAATTTTTTAGCTAGTTTTTTGTTCTTGTTCTTCTAGAGAGAGAAATCCTTGTTCTTCTCTAGATCTAGCTTTGATTTGATCTTCTCTTGTTGAATTCTGAATTGGATCTTGTTAATTACTAGTTTTGATTGCTTAATTTGAATTCCTTAGCATAATTTTGTTTAGATCTTGTGTTAGATTTATGTTTTCTTGTCAATTGTCATCTTATACCCATCTCATGAATCTTGTGAATTTTGAATTGATAATGTTACATTGATGATTCTCATGGTTAATTGTGTTATTTGAGTGATTATATGTTGATAATTGTTAGTGGGTACTTGCTAATTTCAATTTAATTTCATTTTGAATATGTCTTTTAGTAATGTTTACCATGTGTTTGATGAAATGTTTCCTTTGATTATGGAGTAGTTTTCTTTACTCTTGGCATAAGCTAAGAGAATTGAGTGACCTTGAGTCATTGGGTCTCATTGAATTGGTGATTTGAGAACCCTAGGTGATCAATTTGATACCCATTGACACCAACCCACTACTAATCTAGTTAGTAGGTAGGTTGGGACTTATGGGTTGATGTGATCAAACCTATTTAACGTACTTCAAGCCTAGGAGTAGGAAATACGTACTTAAGGCTTTTGAGAAGTAGACTTAATGGGTTGGTACCTCATAATGATCAATATTCAGTATGTAGACAATGATGGCAATCTCAATTCCCATGCTTAGCCAAGAGTTGCATTTATCATTCATATTTGAAAACCCAAAAATCCTAATTGCTTTGTCTTAATTATAGTTATTTGTTTAGTTTTAGAGTAAAATTCTATTGGATGTTATCTTACTGGTTTGGAATTGCTCACTTCTTTCTTAGTTATTTGAATTAGTTTCTTGCATTTCAAGATTACTTGCGTATTAAGATTCCGAGTTTAATTTCTTGTTCATGACTTGCAACCCCAGAATTCTAACCAATGTGGATGCATATGTTTGCCCATTCCTTGTGAGACAACCCGAGGTTTGAATACTTCGGTTACTTTATTGGGGTTGAACTTGTGACAACCAATTCCTTCTAAATTTGATTCGCGGATTATTTGTCGGTTGAGGACTATACTTGCAATGCGGAAAATCTTGTGAAATTCCTTATCGACGGTATCCGTGCCCATCAAAATATTTGGCGCCATTTTCGGGGAGTGGTTGCAACATATGCCTTGATATTAGTTATGTAAATATTGTAGATAGTTTACCTTCTTTCAATACTTTGCTATAGTTTAGATTTCTTCTTGTATGTGTGCTATGACTCCCAAGTTTGATGACTTGGTCTCAACCGAATTCTAGCTTAGCCGAGTTTGACCCTGAGATTGAAAGAACCTTGTTACACACTCGGCAAGCTAGACAGCGGTTGGATTATACGACTAGTACTTCGGCCTCTCTTGAGGAACATACCGAATCACTAGACGGTACTGAGAGTGACTTGGAGTCCGCTACTTCCTATTCTTCTGTTGGCACTACTAATACATCTTTGCATCCTACAAGTGAGCCATACATGGCAGAGCCACGATGGATCACTTTGCATGAGCAAGGAGCTCCGGATATCATACTTCAACCTTTGCAAGAAAGGTATCCCAACCTTGGTCCAAACTTTGAGTTGAAGAGTATCTTGATAAATCTACTTCCTAAGTATCATGGGTTGCTGGGTCAAGACCACATCCGACATCTAAGAGACTTTCAAGTTACTTGTTCTACAGCTCGAAGGCATGGAGCCGATGAGTTGGCTATTATGGTTTTTGCCTTCCCTTTCTCTCTTGAAGGGCAAGCAAAGATGTGGTTTTATTCACAACCGGATGAGATTGTGACCAATTGGGATTTCTTGAGAAGAGAGTTTCTAGATAAATTCTTCCCACCGGAGAAGACCAACTACATCCGGAGGGAGATCTCGGGTATAATGCAAAAGAACCAAGAGAGTTTGTATGAGTATTGGGCTCGGTTCAAGAGGCTATTGGAATCTTGTCCACACCATGGATTGAACACTCACTTGCTCATTAGTTACTTAACCGGAGGTCTTTGTGTGGAAGATAGAAGATTGATCACCGCTTCTAGTGGCGGTTCCCTTTCAAAAAACAAGACGGAAGGAGAAGTTAGGAAATTGATAGATGATGTTGCCGAGGCTACACAACATGTAAGGGTGAGAAGTAATCCTCTCAAGGGTGTGGTAGAACCGTCCCCTTCCGAAGCAAGCTTAACCAAGACGCTTGGGGACATGACCACTATCCTCACGCAAATACAAAAAGATCAAAAGGAATACTACTCCATCCAAGCCCCACCTCAAGTTGCTCAGCTTGAAGGCCCTCCTAGAATTTGTGGTTTGTGCTCTGACACCACTATTACACCGATCAATGCCATCAAATTCAAGAGGAGCATGCCCTTGTTGTAGCCAATGTGAATTATAATAACCGTCCGCCCTATCCTTCTCTAGGCCAAAACAACTACTCTCATGGTAGTAATCAGAATCAAGGGTGGAGGGATAATGCACAAGGGAGCAATCAAAACCAAAGATGGAACAACTCTTCTTCTCATTACAACAACAACCAATCTTCATCTCAATACCACCACAACAACAACAACCACCAAGCCAACCAAAATCACCACAACCAAAACCAAAACGACTACACCAAATACCAAGCACCACACCATAGACAACAATCCAACCAATCCTCGTCATCTTCCACCAATCAATTTGATGAGCTTAGAGCCACTATGGAGAAAGGGGACGAGAGCTACAAGGCTCAATTCGATACCATGGGTGCTCAATTGGCCAATCTTACTGATATGATTTCGAAGATGTCCATGTCCTCCTCCAACAACACCAACCAACCCTCAAACTCTTCTAGCCTTCCTTCCCAACACCTTCCAAAACCCAAGGGCGGTCTCAACGCCATCACTCTACGGTCGGAGACTACATTGGAGGAGATACCTCCTAGGGTCATGAAAGACATTCATGAAGAAGAGGTGGTCATTGAAGCTCCACATGAAGAGGATGAGGTAGACAAAAGGCATGATGAAGAAGGAGTAAGCCTCAAGGAACCCAAGAGGAAAGCTATAGTGGATGAGTCCATTCCTATCTCATTCCCTTCATTAGTGAAGAAAGCAAAGAAGACCCCAGAATTTGATTTGAACATGCTTCAAGTGTTCAAGAAAGTTGAGGTAACCATACCATTTCTTGATGTTATCCAACAAATTTCGAAGTATGCAAAATTTCTGAAAGACTTGTGTACACACAAGGATAGGATAGGAGAGTTGGAGACATTATCCTTGGGTAGTTCAATCTCTTCCTTGATGGAACCTATTCCAAGGAAATGTAGTGACTCTGGACCTTGTTTGGTGTCTTGTTGTATTGGTGGGCGCACTTTTCATGACTGTATGTGTGATCTAGAAGCTTGCGTAAGCATCATGCCGCTTTCTATCTTTGTGCAGTTGAATTTAGCTCCATTAAAGAAGTCAGCGGCGAAGTTTGCTTAACCGATAAAAGTGTGATCACTATAATGGGAATAGAAGAAGATGTACTTGTGGCAATCAAGGACTTGGTCTTTCTGGTTGACTTTTACATCCTTGAAATGCCTCCAATAGAAAATAGAAGCTCATCCTCTGTTCTACTTGGTAGACCCTTCCTTAAGACCTCTAAATTCAAGTTAGATGCTTTCACTGGCACATATTCCTTTGAGGTTGGGGACAAGACTATCAAGTTCAATTTGGAAGAAGCCATGAAGCATCCTCCCAAGGAACATTCCGTTCTCCGATGTGATGTAATCGATGAAGTGGTAGTGGAAGTGCGAGAAGAATACCACAACAAGTTATGCTACCCTATTGTTAAAGAGACGGATGACCAAGAGGATGAACAAGAAGAAGTTGTTGAAAGTGAACTCCGTGGGCTGGATGAAAAGGAACCTCAGCTTGAGGCAAAAAGTGAATTGAAACCTCTTCCATCTCATTTGAAGTACGCTTTCTTAGAGGACAACCAAAAGTTTTCGGTCATTATTGCTAATGAGTTTTCCAGTGAAGAAGAAGAAAAGCTCCTAGATGTTCTCAGAAAGTACAATAAGGCAATTGGTTGGAGCCTAGCCGATATTCTGGGGATTGACCATCGCAAGTGCATGCATCGTATATTTCTCCAAGAGGGAGCTAGGCCGGTTAGGCAACCGCAAAGGAGGCTCAACCCAACCATCCTTGATGTGGTAAAGAAGGAGGTCACTAGGCTACTTGATGCGGGTATCATATACCCATTTTTTGACAGTGAGTGAGTGAGCCCGGTCTAGGTTGTTCCCAAGAAATCGGACATCACTGTGGTTAAAAAGGATGATGTGAAGTGGTCACCAAGAGAGTACAAAATGCATGGCGAGTGTGGACTTTGAGTTTGACAATGCATGTGTGAAAGTGTTTGAAGAGTTAAGGAGAGTTCTTACCACGGCACCAATTGTGCGAGGCCCCAACTGGACGCTGCCATTCGAGATGATGTGCGATGCGTCAAACCATGCTGTAGGTGCCGCGCTTGTACAGCGCGATGGTAAACTCCCTTATGTCATTGCTTACTCTTCTAAAACATTGGATGCAGCACAATCCAACTATACCACTACGGAAAAGGAACTCCTAGCTATTGTTCATGCTTTAGATAAATTCAGATCTTATTTGCTAGGGTCCAAGATAGTGGTATACACGAATCATGCAGCTTTAAAGTACTTATTGACAAAGAATGAGTCAAAACCTAGACTCATACGTTGGATCTTGCTTTTGCAAAAATTCGACATTGAGATTAGGGATCGGAGTGGATCTCAAAACTTAGTTGCGGATCATTTAAGTCGCCTTGAGAATTTGAAATTTGACCCATTCCCGATCAATGACTCATTCCCATTGGATAGTTTGCATGCTGTGTCGGATAGCTTTCCTTGGTTTGCCCCAATGGTAAACTACTTGGTTGCAAAAATATTCCCTCCCAACCTTTCTAAAAACCAAAGGGACAAGTTGAGGAGTGACTCCAAATACTACATTTGGGATGAACCTCACTTATGGAAGAGGGGAGTGAACCAAGTAATTTGAAAATGTGTGCCGAAATCTGAAATTCAACCTATTCTTGAAGCTTGCCATTCGTCTGAATGTGGTGGGCACTTTGGCCCACAAAGGACAGCTAAAAAGGTGTTGGATTGTGGATTCTGGTGGCCAACCTTATTCAAGGATGCTAACCGGTTCTGTGTGTCTTACCATTAGTATCAGAAGTTGGGAAACACATCCCAAAGGGATGAGATGCCTCAGCAACCTATGTTGTTCTGTGAGATATTTGATGTATGGAGCATTGACTTTATGGGACCGTTTCCCAACTCAAGTGGGTATCTATATATTCTGTTAGTGGTTGACTACGTGTCAAAGTGGGTAGAAGCAATACCTACCCACCTTGACGATGCCAATACCGTCATTTCTTTTATTAGAAATCACATTGTATGTCGTTATGGGTCGCCACGAGCAATCGTGAGTGACCAAGGATCCCACTTTTGTAACAGAAAAGTAGAGGCACTGCTCAAGCGCTATGGGGTATTGCATAAGGTTGCCACTGCTTATCACCCACAGACCAACGGGCAAGCAGAAGTGTCCAACCGGGAGATTAAGAGAATCTTGGAGAAAGTGGTAAATCCACAAAGGAAATATTGGAGCTTCCAGTTAGGAGATGCACTATGGGCGTATAGGACGGCCTACAAGACTCCGTTAGGGATGAGCCCCTTCCGGATCGTCAATGGTAAGGCATGCCACCTGAAATTGAGCATAGAGCCTATTGGGCGGTAAAGTAGTGTAACATGGATTTCACAAAGGCGGGTGTGGCCAGGAAATTACAACTAGAGGAGCTCGAGTGCTTAAGGATGGAGGCATATGAAAATGCCCGGATATACAAGGAGAAGACTAAAGCCTTTCACGATCACCATATCCGAAGAAATGATTTTCAAGAAGGTGATGAGGTTCTCCTCTACAACTCGAGGCTGCGATTTATGCCTGGCAAGCTCCGTTCTAGATGGGAAGGACCCTTCAAGGTGAAAGAGATAAAGCCCTATGGAGTGGTAGAATTGTTTGACCCTCAAAGTGACACAACTTTTAAAGTGAATGGACATAGAGTGAAGAAGTACCATGGCTACAAGTCACCAAGAGAAGTGGAAGTGCTCTTACTTGAGGATGCACCAAAAAGAGAGGAAGCTTAAGCCAAGGACCGTCCAACTTAAGGACGTTAAAGAAAAGTGCTTGGAGGGAGGCACCCCACCGTGGTAAGATCTTCTTTGTGTATACCTTCTTGCTTTTAGCTTTAGATTTTTGTGAATTTTGTGACTTCTTGATGTTGTTGATTGCTTAGGAATGCTAGTTTTATTGTTTTTGTTGAATAACTAGGATATTTAGGTAGATTTCATCATTTTGATATGGATGAATCATTGAAGTAGAGAGAATGCTATGTTTTAAATAGTGCATGAATTTGTGAAGTGTTTTCTTGACTACTAGCTTAAACACCTGCCAAGACTGTGTTAGAATAGCCCTCTCTATGTTGTATAAAAAAAGGGGGACGAAAAAAGGGCATCCGCGTGCGAGCACACTGTGCGCGCGCGCGTCGGTGGTGCATTTCTTATTCCTGGGCCAAAAACCCGAGAGTCATGCCCACCTTATGCCCACTTCATGTCAGGCACCCACGCGCCAGCGTGCATATTGCCTGCGCGTCCCTTGCAACTTGGCCATCGACGCGCAAGCGCATTATGCGCGCGCGCGCCGATGGTGCAATATGAACTCTCTGGTACAAAAACCAGAGAGTTGTGCCATACTTGTGCCTAGTCTGTGCCTGCACTGACGCGTCCGTGCCAGTAGCCAACCCCATCAGGCACGCATCCGTGCACTGTGCGCATCCCCTGATGATTGGATTTTTGACGATTTAGAATTTCACTAATGAAATCTCGTTGTAAAGTATAGTTTCTAAACCAATAATAATCCTTTCATACAAAAGATTGTTTGTCACTAAAACAAACCCCTAAATTTATAAACCGAAGTATTGAACCTCGGGTCATTCTTCCTAGGAATTACAATAAAGTGTCTTGTTATTGGTTATGAGATATTTTGGGGTTTTTGAGATTTTAGACAAGAAATATAAATGGCAAAGAAAATAAACTAACAACTAACAAAACTCATGGTAAGATATGAGAACTAAAAATCCTATCCTAGTTATCCTCCTCAATCATGACCACAAATTGTTTATTGCTCCCACTTAGTTAACCTCTAACCATGGAGGAAAGTCAAGTGGATGAATCAATTTGATTTCTCAAGTCCTAATCAACTCCTAAATGAGAAACTAGCATTAGAGGCATTCAAATCAATTAGCAACTTCTAATTATCAATCAACAAAGGAATTAGATAACTCAAGAGTCACTAATTACTCTACCTAGGCCAATAGGAACAAAATCTATACTAAAATCCAACCAAGCATTTCATCAAACACTTGGAAGGTACAAAAGAAAAGCAAAGCAAATTGACAACAAGAATAGAATCTAACAACACTTATTGCAAGGAATTAATAACAACAATCAAAAGAAGCATAATTATTATGAATTACCTTGAATAAAATGGAAAGAAGAGAGAAGGAACAAGAGTAGATCTACAAAAAAATATAGAAACAACATAAAGGAAATTACAACAAAAGAATAGAAGAAGAATGAATGTAACAATAAGGAATTGAAAGGTAGAAGTAGAAGAAAGCATGAATTTAAATCTAGATCTAAGAACTAAACCTAATCCTATTCTAGAGAGAAGTGAGAGCTTCTCTCTCTAGAAACTAACTCTAACTACTAAACTAAGCTAAACTAAACTAATGATCAAAAGTATGTTGATTCCCCTTCAATTCTTGGCTTAAATAGCATCAGAAATGAGTTAGATTGGGCCACAAGGCTTCTAAAATCGCTGGCCACGAGTTGCATTAAGTGGATCATGTGCCACCATTAGCGCGTCTGTGTACTGTGCGCGTGCGCACCCCTATACGCGATGCAACTATGGCAATCTTATATCGTTTCGAAGCCCCGGATGTTAGCTTTCCAACACAACTGAAACCGCCTCATTTGGACTTTTTAGCTCAAGTTATAGTTATTTGAGTGCGAAGAGGTTGGCTTGACAGCTTTTGCGATTCCATTATTTCTTCATGAGTTCTCCATTTCTACATGCTTTTTCTTCATTCCCTTGGTCCAATCCTTGCCTCCTAAATCTGAAATCACTTAGCAAACATATCAAGGTATCTAATGGAATCGAGGAGAATTAGATTTAGCTATTTTAAGTCCTAAAAAGCATGTTTCACTCTTAAGCGCAATTAAGGGAGAAGTTATAAAACAATGCTATTTCATTGAATAAATGTGGGTAAAAGGTGATAAAATCCTCTAAATTCAACACAAGATAAACCCTACAAATGGGGTTTATCATCCCTACGCCTGTGCTGTATCCCAACTCTGGTACAAATGACCCGAGAGTTAGGCCTACTCTGTGCTAACTCTGTGCCAGGAGCCCAACTGACTTCACGCGTGCGTGCCCTTGACGCGTACGCGTCCCTCACTCAACTCTCACCGACGTGCCAGCTCACTGTGCGTGCGCGCATCGGTCGCGCAAACTAGTTTTAAAGCTGCGCGCCCTGCTTCTATCATTCTCTCACCCTCTTTCTTGTTTCTTTATTCTTCTTTCTCCATCACTTCTCTTCTCTTCTCTTCTCTTCTTCTTCCATACTTCACCACCGTCTCCGGTCACTCACCGGCGACCACCACTACCTCCGGTGGCATTACATCTCTTCTAACTCTTTCTCATCCTCACATCAAAAAAATTCTACCTTGATTCTTTTACACTTCTCAAGCTTTTACTTCTTCTATATCTCTTCTCTCACTTTCTTTGCATATCCTCCTTTTCTAATTAGATGCTTCTTGTTGATTCACTTATTTTCTCTTTTAGCTGCATGTTTATGCTACTCACTTTTTGTTTGTTTACTTTTTCCTTTTTCTTGCTTTTCCATGGATGTTGAAATTGAGTTTTCAATTGCTTTAATAGATCTTCTTGGTTGTTTTTCATTATCTTTGTCAGTGGATGATGTTGTGTGATAATTGATATTTCATTTTGGGCTTCTAATTGGTTGAGTATCTCATAATTGCTCATTGCTTGTTAACTGCACACCAAGTGTTCGAGGAAATGCACATATGCCATCTTGGTTTATTCTAGTCATATATCTTCAATTTGGTGCTTCCTCCTCATTCACTTACTCTCTTCTAAGTGCATTGAACCCATTTCGCTTATTACTTGCTAATTAGATACTCATTGAACATGACTTGCTCTTTGTTTTGGATGCTTGAGATTATTCCTCTCATGCCATATTGCATGCTTTACTCCCTCTTACATCCCATGCCAAGTGTTGTGACCCATGCTTCTATGACTACTTTGTTACACTATTTCTTTTGGACACTACCTCTCACTTGGGTGTTTTGTTGAGTTGATCATTTAGGTTTAATGTTTTCCTTCTTTCCCTTCTTTTTTCAGGATGGCCACCAAGAAAGGCAAAGAGAAAGTTTCAAGAAAACCAGCCACAAAGAGGGCACCCCCAACGTCAAACTCTAAGGCGCACTCTTCATTACGAGCCAAACCCCTATCTAAGAAGGCAAAGAGACCTGCTCCTATTGATGACAATGAGAAGAGCAAACCGGCAAAGGATTCTTCAAGATTCCCCAACCGCTTCTGTGAACTTGTGTTCCCCGCCATAGTTGAGAGGAACTATCATGTTGAGCATCTACTCGCTCCGCCGGACAAAGTTGCTCCTTATATTATATCCCACATTGAACAACAAGAATGGGAGTTTCTTCTGAGAAAACCACAAGAGGTCAACCTTTCATGGGTGGTAGAATTCTACACTAACTACCATCTTCCCTCTCTTCAATCGGTATACGTGTGCCGGAAGCAAGTCTCAGTGTCAGAAGAGGCTATTCAGCAAGTGCTTAATGTCTTACCAGTACCAAGTGACATGGATGGCTACCTGATGAGCAGATAATTTATACGCTTTTTGGCATTGTTTTTAGGTAGTTTTTAGTAAGTTCAAGCTACTTTTAGGGATGTTTTCATTAGTTTTTATGTTAAATTCACATTTCTGAACTTTACTATGAGTTTGTGTGTTTTTCTGTAATTTCAGGTAATTTCCGGCTGAAATTGAGGGACTTGAGCAAAACTCTGAAAAAGGCTGACAAAAGGACTGCTGATGCTGTTGGAATCTGACCTCCCTGCACTCAAAATGGATTTTCTGGAGTTATAGAACTTCAAATGGCGCGCTCTCAACGGCGTTGGAAAATAGACATCCAGAGCTTTCCATCAATATATAATAGTCCATACTTTATTCGGGAATTGACGACATAGAGTGGCGCTCAACGCCAAGTACATGCTGCTGTCTGGAGTCAAACGCCAGAAACACGTCACGACCCGGAGTTGAACGCCAGAAACATGCTATAACTCGGCGTTCAACTCCAAAAGAAGCCTCAGCTCGTGGATAGATCAAGCTCAGCCCAAACACACACCAAGTGGGCCCCGGAAGTGGATTTATGCATCAATTACTTACTCCTGTAAACCCTAGTAGCTAGTTTATTATAAATAGAACTTTTTACTAGTGTATTAGACATCTTTTGATCACTTTACATCTTAGGATCATCTTGGGATGATTAGTTCTCAGATCATGGGGGCTGGCCTCTCGGCCATGCCTGGACCTCTCACTTATGTATTTTCAACGGTGGAGTTTCTACACACCATAGATTAAGGGTGGAGCTCTGCTGTACCTCAAGTTTTAATACAATTACTACTCTTTTCCTATAAACTTCATTTATTCCTGTTCTAAGATATTCGTTGCACTTCAACTTGATGAATGTGATGATCCGTGACACTCATTATCATTCTCACCTATGAACGCGTGTGACTGACAACCACTTCCGTTCTACCTTAGACCGGGCGCATATCTCTTGGATTCCTTAATCAGAATCTTCGTGGTATAAGCTAGAATTGATGGCGGCATTCATGAGAATCCGGAAAGTCTAAACCTTGTCTGTGGTATTTCGAGTAGGATTCCGGGATTGAATGACTGTGATGAGCTTCAAACTCCTGAAGGCTGGGCGTTAGTGACAGACGCAAAAGAATCAAGGGATTCTATTCCAACCTGATTGAAAACCGACAGATGATTAGCCGTGCTGTGACAGAGCATTTGGACCTTTTTCACTGAGAGGATGGGATGTAGCCATTGACAACAGTGATGCCCTACATACAGCTTGCCATGAAAAGGAGTAAGAAGAATTGAAGGAAGAAGTAGAAAAGTAGAAAAAGAAAGGACACAGTATCTCCATACGCTTATCTGAAATTCCCACCATTAATTTACATAAGTATTTCTATCCTTTTTTATTTATCTTTTAAATATCTAATCCAAATACATTTCAATCCGCCTGACTGAGATTTACAAGGTGACCATAGCTGCTTCATACCAACAATCTCCATGGGATCGACCTTTACTCACGTAAGGTATTACTTGGACGACCCAGTGCACTTGCTGGTTAGTTGTGCGGAGTTGTGAATTGAATTTTAGACACCGTGATATTGAGCACCAAGTTTTTGGAGCCATTACTGGGGATTGTTTCGAGTTAGAAAAGAATGAATCACAATTTCGTGCACCAAGTTTTTGGCGCCGTTGCCGGGGATTGTTCGAGTATGGACAACTGACGGTTCATCTTTTTGCTCAGATTAGGTAATTTTCTTTTCAAAAAATTTTTCAAAAATCTTTTTCAAAATTTTTCTTTTCTTTTTCGTTTTTCCAAACTTTATTTTTGAAAAATATAATAAAAATACAAAAAAATCATAAAATCATAAAAATCAAAAATATTTTATGTTTCTCTTTTGAGTCTTGAGTCAATTTTTAAGTTTGGTGTCAATTGCATGTTTTTAAAATTTATGCATTATTTTCGAAAATTCCATGCATTCATAGTATTCTTCATGATCTTCAAGTTGTTCTTGACAAATCTTCTTGTTTGATCTTGATGTTTTCTTGTTTTATGTTGTTTGTTGTTTTTCATATGCATTTTTCGTTTGTTAGAGTCCGTGCATTAAAGATTTCTAAGTTTGGTGTCTTGCATGTCTTCTTTGCATCAAAAATTTTTCAAAAATATGTTCTTGATGTTCATCATGATCTTCAAAGTGTTCTTGGTGTTCATCTTGACATTCATAGTGTTCTTGCATGCATTCCTTGTTTTGATCCAAAAAGAAAAGAGAAAAAGACAATTATGACGTTTTAATTTTAATTATTTTTCTCTCTCATAATTAAAATTTAAAAAATAAAAAAATATCTTTTCCTTATTTCCCTCCAAATTTTCGAAATTATGGGTTGACTTGGTCAAAAATTTTTAAAATTAGTTGTTTTTTACAAGTCAAGTCAAAATTTCAATTTTAAAAATCTTATCTTTTTAAATTCTTTTTCAAATTATTTTCAAAATATTTTTCTTATCTTTATATCAAATTTTTGAAAACTCACTAACAATTAATGTGATTGATTCAAAAATTTGAAGTTTGTTACTTTCTTGTTAAGAAAGGTCCAATCTTTAAAGTTCTAGAATCTTATCTTGTAGTTTCTTGTTAGTGAAGTAAGTAATTTTAAATTTAAAAATTAAATCTTTTTCAAACATATCTTATCAGATCTTTTTCAAAATTTTATCTTTTTCAAAAATTTAATTTCAAAATATCTTATCTAACTTCTTATCTTCTTATCTTTTCAAATTTGATTTTAATATCTTTTTCAACTAACTCTTTGACTTTGTGTTTGTTTCTTATCTTTTTCAAAACCACCTAACTACTTTTCCCTCTCTAATTTTCGAAAATATCTCATCTCTTTTTCAAAAAAAAAAAAACTCTTTTTGTTTTAAATTTTAATTTTAATCTTATCTTATCTTTAATTTTCAAAAATACTAACCTCTTTTTCAAAATTATTTTCGAAATTCTCCCTCTCTTTTCTTATTCTATTTAATTATTTATTTACTAACACTTCTCTTCACCTCTCTTCATCTAAAAATCCGAACCTATTCTTCTTCACTCTTCTCCCCTTTCTTCTTCTACTAACATAAAGGAATCTCTATACTGTGACATAGAGGATTCCTCTTCTTTTCTTGTTTTCTTCTTTTTCATATGAGCAGGAACAAGGAAAAAGGCACTCTTGTTGAAATTGATCCTGAACCTGAAAGGACTCTGAAGAGAAAACTAAGAGAAGCTAAATTACAACAATCTAAAGGTAACCTTTCAGAAATATTAGAACAAGAGAAGGAGATGGCAGCCGAACCCAACAACAATAATGCAAGGAGAATGCTTGGTGACTTCACAAAACCAACGTCCAAATTGATGGAAGAAGCATCTCCATTCCTGCCATTGGAGCCAATAATTTTGAGCTGAAACATCAGCTAGTTGCCTTAATGCAACAAAACTGCAAGTTCTATGGACTTCCATCTGAAGATCCTTATCAGTTTTTAACTGAGTTCTTGTAGATCTGTGAGACTGTTAAGACGAATGGAGTAGATCCTGAAGTCTAAAGGCTCATGCTTTTCCCTTTTGCTGTAAGAGACAGAGCTAGAATATGGTTGGATTCACAACCTAAGGATAGCCTGGACTCCTGGGAGAAGCTGGTCACGGCCTTCTTGGATAAATTCTTTCCTCCTCAAAAGTTAAGCAAGCTTAGAGTGGATGTTCAGACCTTCAAACAAAAAGATGGTGAATCCCTCTATGAAGCTTGGGAAAGATACAAGCAGTTGATCAAAAGGTGTCCATCTGACATGTTTTCAGAATGGACCATATTAGATATATTCTATTATGGTCTATCTGAGTTTTCGAAAATGTCATTGGACCATTCTGCAAGTGGATCCATCCACCTAAAGAAAACACCTGCAGAAGCTCAAGAACTCATTGACATGGTTGCAAATAACCAATTCATGTACACTTCTGAGAGGAATTCCGTGAATAATGGGACACCTCAGAGGAAGGGAGTTCTTGAAATTGATGCTCTGAATACCATATTGGCTCAGAACAAAGTGTTGACTCAGCAGGTCAACGTGATCTCTCAAGGTCTGAATGGATGACAAAATGCATCCAACAGTACTAAAGAGGCAACTTCTGAAGAAGCTTATGATCCTGAGAACCCTGTAATGGCAGAGGTTAATTACATGGGTGAACCTTATGGAAACACCTATAATTCATCATGGAGAAATCATCCAAATTTCTCATGGAAGGATCAACAAAAGCCTCAACAAGGCTTTAACAATGGTGGACGCAATAGGCTGAGCAATAGCAAGCCTTTTCCATCATCTTCTCAGCAACAGACATAGAATTCTGAACAAAACACTTCTAATTTAGCCAATCTAGTTTCTGATCTGTCAAAAGCCACTTTCAGTTTCATGAGTGAAACAAGATCCTCCATCAGAAATCTGGAGGCCAAGTGGGCCAGCTGAGTAAGAAAGTCATTGAAACTCCTCCCAGTATTCTCCCAAGCAATACAGAAGAGAATCCAAAAGGAGAGTGCAAGGCCATTGATGTGATCAATATGGCTGAATGCACAAGGGAGGAGAAGGATGAAAATCCTAGTGAGGAAGACCTCCTGGGACGTCTCTCAAACAAGAAGGAGTTTCCTATTAAGGATCCAAAGGAATCTGAGGCTCATATAGAGACCATAGAGATTCCATTAAATCTCCTTCTGTCATTCATGAGCTCTGAAGACTATTCTTCCTCTGAAGAGGATGAAGATGTGACTGGAGAGCAAGTTGCTCAATATTTAGGAGCTATCATGAAGCTGAATGCCAAGTTGTTTGGTAATGAGACTTGGGAAAGTGAACCTCCCTTGCTCATTAGTGAACTAGACACCTGGATTCAGAAAATTTTACCTCAAAAGAGACATGATCCTGGCAAGTTCTTAATACCTTGTACCATAGGCACCATGACCTTTGAAAAAGCTCTATGTGATCTAGGGTCAGGGATAAATCTTATGCCACTCTCTGTAATGGAGAAGCTGGGGATCATTGAGGTACAACCTGCCTTGTTCTCATTACAATTGGTAGACAAGTCATTAAGACAAGCTTATGGAGCAGTAGAGGACGTATTAGTAAAGGTTGAAGGCCTTTACATCCCTGCTAATTTCATAATATTAGACACTGAGAAGGAAGAGGATGAATGCATCATCCTTGGAAGACCTTTCCTAGCTACATCAGGAGCTGTGATAGATGTCAACAGAGGCGAATTAGTCCTTCAATTGAATGGGGACTACCTGGTGTTTAAGGCACATGGCCATCCCTCTGTGACAAAAGAGAGTGAGCACAAAGAGCTTCTCTCAGTTCAGAGTCAAGAAGAGCCCCCACAGTCAAACTCTAAGTTTGGTGTTGGGAGGCCACAACCAAACACTAAGTTTGGTGTTAAGACCCCATATCCAAACTCTAAGTTTGGTGTTGGGACTATACAACATTGACCTGATCACCTGTGAGGCTCCATGAGAGCCCACTATCAAGCTAATGACATTAAAAGAGCGCTTGTTGGGAGGCAACCCAATTTTATTTATCTAATTTTTATTTTATTTTATTGTTATTTTGTGTTTTATTAGGTACATGATCATGTGGAGTCACAAAAAAAATATAAAAATTAAAAATAGAATCAAAAACAGCAGAAGAAAAATCACACCCTGGAGGAAGGACAGACTGGCTTTCAACGCCAGTAAGGAGCATCTGGCTGGCGTTCAACGCCAGAACAGAGCATGAATCTGGCGCTGAACGCCAGAAACAAGCAACATTCTGGCGTTTGAACGCCAGGAATATGCCTTGAGAAAAGCTGGCGCTGAACGCCAGTAACAAGCATGGAACTGGCGTTCAACGCCAGAAACATGCTACACATGGGCGTTGAACGCCCAGAACATGCTACACATGGGCGTTGAACGCCCAGAACGTGTATCACCTCGGCGTTTAAACACCAGAATGGTATGCAAAGGCATTTTGCATGCCTATTTGGTGCAGGGATGTAATTCCTTGACACCTCAGGATCTGTGGACCCCACAGGATCACCTCAGGATCTGTGGACCCCACAGGATCATCTCAGGATCTGTGGATCCCACAGGATCCCCACCTAACATATTCCTACCTTACCTCCTAATCCTATAACATTCTTCCCCATGTCACACTTCCCAACAACTTCAATCTCTCTTCCCAATTACCCTCTTCACCACTCACATCCATCCACTCTTCCCTATAAACCCCACCTACCTTTAAAATTCAAAAACATTTTCCCACCCAAACCCACCCTACATGGTCGAACCTACCCTCTCCCCTTTCCCTATATATACCCTTCCATTCTACTTCATTTTCACACAACACAAACCCCCTCTTCTACACCTTGGCTGAAACACCATCCCTCACTCTCATCCATATTTTCTTCTTCTTCTTCTTCTCTTCTTTCTTCTCTTGCTCGAGGGCGAGCAATATTTTAAGTTTGGTGTGGTAAAAGCATAAGCTTTTTGTTTTTCCATTACCATCAATGGCACCTAAGGCCAGAGTATCCTCTAGAAAAGGAAAAGGGAAGATAAAAGCTTCCACCTCTGAGTCATGGGAGATGGAAAGATTCATCTCCAAAAGCCATCAAGACCACTTCTATGATGTTGTGGCAAAGAAGAAGGTGATCCCTGAGGTCCCTTTCAAGCTCAAGAAAAATGAGTATCCAGAGATCCGACATGAGATCCGAAGGAGAGGTTGGGAAGTCCTAACCAACCCCATGCAACAAGTCGGAATCTTAATGGTTCAAGAGTTCTATACCAATGCATGGATCACTAGGAACCATGATCAAAGTATGAACCCGAGTCCAAAGAATTATCTCACAATGGTTCGGGGAAAATACTTAGATTTTAGTCCGGAGAATGTGAGGTTGGCGTTCCACTTGCCCATGATGCAAGGAGATGTACGCCCCTACACTAGAAGGGTCAACTTTAATCAAAGGTTGGACCAAGTCCTAATGGACATATGTGTGGAAGGAGCTCAATGGAAAAGAGACTCCAAAGGCAAGCCAGTTCAACTAAGAAGACTGGACCTCAAGCCTGTGGCTAGAGGATGGTTGGAGTTCATTCAACGCTCCATCATTCCCACTAGCAACCGATCTGAAGTTACTGTGGATCGGGCCATCATGATTCATAGCATCATGATTGGAGAGGAAGTAGAAGTTCATGAAGTCATCTCCAATGAAATCTACAAAATAGTCGAAAAGCCCTCCACCATGGCAAGGCTAGCTTTTCCTCACCTTATTTGCCATCTATGTTACTTAGCTGGAGTTATCATAGAAGGAGACATCTCCAATGAGGAGGATAAGCCCATCACCAAGAAGAGGATGGAGCAAGCAAGAGAGACCCTCCACGGATCTCAAGAGATACATGAGGAAGCTCATCATCAAGAAATCCCTGAGATGCCTCAAGGGATGTACTTTCCTCCCAACAACTATTGGGAACAACTCAACACTTCCTTAGAAGATTTGAGCTACAATGTGGAACAATTAAGGGTGGAACATCATGAGCACTCCATCATTCTCCATGAAATAGGAGAAGATAAAAGAGCAATGAGGGAGGAGCAACAAAGGCAAGGAAGGGACATAGAAGAGCTTAAGGACATTGTTGGTCCTTCAAGAAGAAGACGCCACTAAGGTGGATTCATTCCTTGTTCTTATTTTTTTCTGCTTTTTGTTTTTTATGTTGTGTTCATTTATGTTTTGTGTCTCTACTTCATGATCATTAGTGTTTAGTAACTATGTCTTAAAGTTATGAATAATTCCATTAATCCTTCACCTCTCTTAAATGAAAAATGTTTTTAATCAAAAGAACAAGAAGTACATGAATTTCGAATTTATCCTTGAATTTAGTTTAATTATATTGATGTGGTGACAATACTTTTTGTTTTCTGAATGAATGCTTGAACAGTGCATATTTTTGATCTTGTTGTTTATGAATGTTAAAACTGTTGGCTCTTGAAAGAATGATGAACAAAGAGAAATGTTATTGACAATCTGAAAAATCATGAAAATTGATTCTTGAAGCAAGAAAAAGCAGTGAAAAGTAAAAAGCTTGCGAAAAAAATGGCGAAAAAAATAGAAAGAAAAAGAAAAAGCAAGCAGAAAAATCCAATAGCTCTTAAAACCAAAAGGCAAGGGTAAAAAGGATCCAAGGCTTTGAGCATCAATGGATAGGAGGGCCCAAGGAAATAAAATCCAGGCCTAAGCGGCTAAATCAAGCTGTCCCTAACCATGTGCTTGTGTCATGCAGGTCCAAGTGAAAAGCTTGAGACTGAGTGGTTAAAGTCGTGATCCAAAGCAAAAGAGTGTGCTTAAGAGCTCTGGACACCTCTAACTGGGGACTCTAGCAAAGCTGAGTCACAATCTGAAAAGGTTCACCCAGTCATGTGTCTGTGGCATTTATGTATCCGGTGGTAATACTGGAAAACAAAGTGCTTAGGGCCACGGCCAAGACTCATAAAGGTAGCTGTGTTCAAGAATCAACATACTTAACTAGGAGAATCAATAACACTATCTGAAATTCTAAGTTCCTAAAGATGCCAATCATTCTAAACTTCAAAGGAAAAAGTGAGATACCAAAACTGTTCAGAAGCAAAAAGCTACAAGTCCCGCTCATCTAATTAGAATTAATATTCATTGATATTTTGAAATTTATAGTATATTCTCTTTTTTTTATCCTATTTGGTTTTCAGTTGCTTGGGGACAAGCAACAATTTAAGTTTGGTGTTGTGATGAGCGGATAATTTATACGCTTTTTGGCATTATTTTTAGGTAGTTTTTAGTAAGTTCAAGCTACTTTTAGGGATGTTTTCATTAGTTTTTATGTTAAATTCACATTTCTGGACTTTACTATGAGTTTGTGTGTTTTTCTATAATTTCAGGTAATTTCTGGCTGAAATTGTGGGACTTGAGCAAAACTCTGAAAAAGGCTGACAAAAGGACTGCTGATGCTGTTGGAATCTGACCTCCCTGCACTCAAAATGGATTTTCTGGAGCTACAGAACTCCAAATGGCACGCTCTTAACGGCGTTGGAAAGTAGACATTCATAGATTTCCAGCAATATATAATAGTCCATACTTTATTCGGGAATTGATGACGTAAAGTGGCACTCAACGCCAAGTACATGCTGCTGTCTGGAGTCAAACGCCAGAAACACGTCACGACCCGGAGTTGAACGCCAGAAACACGCTATAACTCGGCGTTCAACTCCAAAAGAAGCCTCAGCTCGTGGATAGATCAAGCTCAGCCCAAACACACACCAAGTGGGCCCCGGAAGTGGATTTATGCATCAATTACTTACTCTTGTAAACCCTAGTAGCTAGTTTATTATAAATAGAACTCTTTACTAGTGTATTAGACATCTTTTGATCACTTTAGATCTTAGGATCATCCTGGGACGATTAGTTCTCAGATCATGGGGGCTGGCCTCTTGGCCATGCCTGGACCTCTCACTTATCTATTTTCAACGGTGGAGTTTCTACACACCATAGATTAAGGGTGTGGAGCTCTGCTGTACCTCAAGTTTTAATACAATTACTACTCTTTTCCTATAAACTTCATTTATTCCTGTTCTAAGATATTCGTTGCACTTCAACTTGATGAATGTGATGATCCGTGACACTCATCATCATTCTCACCTATGAACGCGTGTGACTGACAACCACTTCCGTTCTACCTTAGACCGGGCGCATATCTCTTGGATTCCTTAATCAGAATCTTCGTGGTATAAGCTAGAATTGATAGCGGCATTCATGAGAATCCGGAAAGTCTAAACCTTGTCTGTGGTATTCCGAGTAGGATTTCGGGATTGAATGACTGTGATGAGCTTCAAACTCCTGAAGGCTGGGCGTTAGTGACAGACGCAAAAGAATCAAGGGATTCTATTCCAACCTGATTGAGAACCGACAGATGATTAGCCGTGCTGTGACAGAGCATTTGGACCTTTTTCACTAAGAGGATGGGATGTAGCCATTGACAATGGTGATGCCCTACATACAGCTTGCCATGGAAAGGAGTAAGAAGGATTGAAGGAAGAAGTAGAAAAGTAGAAAAAGAAAGGGCACAGTATCTCCATACGCTTATCTGAAATTCCCACCATTAATTTACATAAGTATTTCTATCCTTTTTATTTATCTTTTAAATATCTAATCCAAATACATTTGAATCCGCCTGACTGAGATTTACAAGGTGACCATAGCTGCTTCATACCAACAATCTCCGTGGGATCGACCTTTACTCACGTAAGGTATTACTTGGACGACCCAGTGCACTTGCTGGTTAGTTGTGCGGAGTTGTGAATTGAATTTTAGACACCGTGATATTGAGCACCAAGTTTTTGGAGCCATTACCGGGGATTGTTTCGAGTTAGAAAAGAATGAATCATAATTTCGTGCACCACTACCAAGAGGTCTTACGTCAGTGAGAAAAGTTTAGATTTGACTAGGACTCGTCCTCCGAGTCATTGCTGAACCAGAGGCATTTTGGACCCATGGTTGACTCTGGATGAGGCCCAAGCGCATTGACACATGTTTCCTCACTGTAGAAGCTAGAGCTTGGGTCCAGATCTTATCTCACTATGTGCTACCTAGCACCCACAAGTTGTCCTTCACGGCGGATCTCGCTTTGCTTGTCTGGTGTGTTCTCACGGAGAGACCAGTGAACATTCCGCTTCTTGTCAAGCAAGTGATGGGTCAACTCCACGCCCGAGGCAATTTGCCATTTCCAGCATTGGTATCTGATTTAGTTGCTACTGCGGGTGTTCCTTGGGAAGCCATGGACACGAAGGCTATAATTCCGGCTAAGGGCGATGTGGTCCCAAGCGGAAAATACTTACATCTTCCCATGAACAACCCAAGCCTTAACATATCCCTTCCATCTATTATTCCTTCCACCTCATCATCACCACCGCGGCAAAGATCCACCCATCAAAGGATAGAAGATCTACACCGGAAGATTGATAGATATGAGCAGTGCAACCAACGCCAATACACTTACATCAAGAAGTTTCTGTGTTGTGTTACCCCTAGCATGGAGGAACCTGAAATATTCACATCCACCTCAAACCCAAGTGATGGGAGCTCTGCTGAAGGGGATAGTGAAGGTTCTGGTCCCAACCATCCTTTGTACATTGTTGGTAGCACGGAGGACCGTGCTAAATTCTAAGTGTGGGGAGGTCGTTCGACTGATCTCCATGGGTAACAATCTCTTCCTTTCAACACCCATGGATTTATCTTTTGCTTAGTAGTTAGTACATTGCATGTGTAGTTAGTCTTGCTTGTAAATACCCTTTGCATGATAGTTAGTCTCTATAGAGTTGCTTGGTCAAATAATAACTTCTTCCCCAAGAAACTGTGTTTTGGGGTACCCTACCAATTTTGAAAATTTTTTTGCAGAAAACTTGCTTCAAGAATGTATTTTGGAACATAGTGATTGAGCTAAGAACACAAGCATGTAAGTTTTGAGCCTATTGTGTGGTTATGTCTTCGAACCACCATTTCCCATTCTTGTTTGCATTATTCTCTCTCTATGATTGTAATCCTTGCTTTGTCTGATTCTATATGTCCATTACTTTATGTATGAATGCATTTACATGATTGAGGCCATCAATTCAATAGTCACTTTTCCCAAACGGCCTTAACCCTTTTATCTACCATTGCTAACCAATTTTGATCCCATGATAAACCCTCTTTGTTCTTAATTAGAGCACATCAACAACCCTAAGTGATAAATAATGAATGTCCCTAGATTTGGATACTTGATTAGCTTAGGTAAGTGGAGGGGTGTATCATTCAAAGGGAGGGTGTGCTTAGGAACTTAGGTAGATGTAAAGAGGTGTATTGTAATTATAATTGGAAATTTTGGGAAGTGGGAAGATACTCATGTATTGAATGATTGAGCCATATGTATTGAAACTTTTATACATAAAACCCCAAGAAAAAAAGGGGACCAAAAAGAAAGAAAATTTTATGTGTGTATATGAGAATGTAAGAAAAAGAAATAGAAAAAAAATAAATATAGAAGAAACAAAAATATAAAAAAAACACCCCAAGACAAAGTAATAATAACAATGCATATGGGATGTGAATTGAAAAGAATGCATGAGTATGCGAAAAAGTGAAACGCAAGGGCAGCTAGGTATTGTATTATAGTTGTATGGGTTGTTCTATATGTCTAGTGGGATCTTAGTTTAATCAAGGATTCAAATTTTAAGCTCACTTGACCATATGCATCTCTACCTTCACCCTAGCCCTGTTACAACCCATGAATAAGACCTCATGATACTTGTATGCATGCATTAAGTAATTATTGATTGTTAGATGAAAGACAAATCTTGGAAAGCATGATTAGGAGAGGATTGAGTGACGAACCCTATACACTTGAGCGAATAGAGCGGATACACTTCTGGTGAAGGTTCGATGCTCAACTCCTTGTTTTCGGCTTTCAGAAGCGTTCATCTAGTAAGTTATATGCACTTCATAGTAATGTTCAATTTGGTAGGATTTATGAATTACATATCACTTTTACCCCGTATGCTCATATGTGTTCTTGGAGGATAGATTTACCCTTGACCAAGTAGATAGATGATTTTACATTAGTTGCATGCATTCACTTAGGAAATTTACATTTCATAAACCCTTTCTTACTATGATCTTTGGTCTTTTTATTTTTAGCATGAGGGCATGCTTGGTTTAAGTGTGGAGAGATTTGATAAACCCCAATTTTGTGGTTTATATTGTGTAGAATTTGGGGGTTTTGTCAATATTTTTCACACTTATTCACAAGAATTGCATAGTTTTGTGTTCCCTTCCTAATATTGCACCATGATGGAAAATATGCTTCTTTTCCCTTAAAAATGCTATATTTTGATCCTCTTTTAATACCATTCGATGCCGTGACGTGTTTGTTGAGTGATTTCAGAATTTATAGGGCAAGAATGGCCTAGAAGAGAGAAAGAAAGCATGCATAAGAGGAAGGAACACGAAGATTTAGATTTTGGGAATTTCAGCATGGGCGCGCACGAGTGGATGTGGACAGCTGGAAGCGGCGCGCAAGGATGGACGTATCCGCGTAGATTAGGAAAATCCACACCAGCGCGCACGCGTACGTGCCGCGCATGCATGGATCACAAAAGCAATCGGCGCGCACGCACGCATGGCGCGTACGCGCGACAAGATGCACGTGACCTCATTAAAGAAAATCATGCCTGGCGATTTCTAAGGCTGAAGAGGCCCAAATTCAAGCTGTTTCTGCATGGAAAAGACCCAAGGATGCTAGGGGAGAAAGGAGGGATCAATCATTTTACACTTAGACACAATTTTTTAACTAGTTTTTTGTTCTTGTTATTTTAGAGAGAGAAATACTTTTTCTTCTCTAGATCTAGCTTTGATTTGATCTTCTCTTGTTGAATTCTGAATTGGATCTTGCTAATTACTAGTTTTGATTGCTTAATTTGAATTTCTTAGCATAATTTTGTTTAGATCTTGTGTTAGATTTATGTTTTCTTGTCAATTGTCATCTTATACCCATCTCATGAATCTTGTGAATCTTGAATTGCTAATGTTACATAGATGATTCTCATGGTTAATTGTGTTGTTTGAGTGATTGTATGTTGATAATTGTTAGTGGGTACTTGCTAATTTCAATTTAATTGCATTTTGAATATGTCCTTTAGTAATGCTTACCATGTGTTTGATGAAATGTTTCCTTTGATTATGGAGTAGTTTTCTTTACTCTTGGCATAAGCTAAAAGAATTGAGTGACCTTGAGTCATTGGGTCTCATTGAATTAGTGATTTGAGAACCCTAGGTGATCAATTTGATACCCATTGACACCAACCCACTACTAATCTAGTTAGTAGGTAGGTTAGGACTTATGGGTTGATGTGATCAAACCTATTTAACGTACTTCAAGCCTAGGAGTAGGCAATACATACTTAAGGCTTTTGAGAAGTAGACTTAATGGGTTGGTACCTCATAATGATCAATATTCGATATGTAGACAAGGATGGCAATCTCAATTCCCATGCTTAGCCAAGAGTTGCTTTTATCATTCATATTTGAAAACCCAAAAATCCTAATTGCTTTGTCTTAATTATAGTTATTTGTTTAGTTTTAGAGTAAAATTCTATTGGATGTTATCTTACTAGTTTGGAATTGCTCACTTCTTGCTTAGTTATTTGAATTAGTTTCTTGCATTTCAAGATTACTTGCGTATTAAGATTCCGAGTTTAATTTCTTGTTTATGACTTGCAACCCCGGAATTCTAACCAATGTGGATGCATATGTTTGCCCATTCCTTGTGAGATGATCCGAGGTTTGAATACTTCAGTTACTTTATTGGGGTCGAACTTGTGACAACCAATTCCTTCTAAATTTGATTTGCGAATTATTTGCCAGTTGAGGACAATACTTACAATGCAAAAAATCTTGTGAAATTCCTTATCGACGGTATCCGTGCCCATCAAATTTCCAGGTCGTCTCCCAACGAGTTGCTAAGAGCGTGATATTTATTGGTCAAGAGTTTTTCATGAAATTTGGAGTTTGGGGAATGGGCAAATAAATGATTATAAATTAAAGAAGTGGAAATTAAAAAGGGATTTTATATAATTAAAATAAAAGCCTTGACCAGGAGAAGATTAATCGGAAGTTCTATCCTTGTTGGATTTTTCCAAGAGTAATAGTAACAAGTTATTGTTTTTTACTTAGTTAACCCTTACCGAATAAGGGAAAGTCAAGTAATTGAGCCAACTCTTATTCACAAGTCCTAATCCTCTCCCTTGGGAAGAATTAGCGTTAGTGACTAGAGAGCCAGCCAACAACTTCCAGTTACCAGTTAACTCTTGAGTATTCCAGCTTAAGGGTCTCCTATTAATCAACGCCAAAGTCAAGTTGAGAACCTACTCCATTAACATGGATGCCATTTTTGCATGCATGTAAAAAGAGTAGGAGGAAGACATGATAATTAAACTTAATTAAAAATAATCAACAAATAATGAAATTAAATAGAAAAGTATACTTGCATTAATTAATTCCAAAATCGAAGGTATCCATATAACTCTAAACAAAGTAAGTAGGAAATAAAAAAAGAGTAAAGGAATAGGAAACAAACTAGAATGATAAAAACTTCACGGAGGTAGTAACTCTTCTCAATATCCAACTCAAAAGCATAAAACTAGAAATCTCTAAATGTGAAGAACCCTGTAGGAAGTAGTAATTTCTCTCCCAGATTCCTCAAAACTAAAACTAAAACTAAAAGCTTGAGAATGTGTGTATGTCTGTTGAGTCTCTGCTGTCCCCTGGCTCTAGTCTGTGTCTCTAGGCCGAAAACTGGGTCCAAACTCAGCCCAAAATTGCCCCCAGCATTTTCTGTGAATTCTGCACATGGCACATATCACGCGTACGCGTCGATAATCTTCTGCGCGTGGCACGCGTATGCGTGAAGTATGCGTCCGCGTCGATATGGAATGAGCCAAATTGCGCGCGAGCGTGATGCATGCGTGCGCATCGATTCTTGCTGGTCAGCTCCTTAGTTTCATGTGTTCCTTCCATTTTTGTAAGCTTCCCTTCCATCCTCTAAGCCATTCCCGCCCTATAAAACCTAAAAACACATAACACACAGATCATGGCATCGAATGGTATAAAAGGGGGTTAAAAATACACAATTTGAGGGCTTAGGAAGCAAGTTTTCAACCATAGAACAAAATTGAAAAGGACTTGTAAAACTATGCAAATTGTATGAATAAGTGTGCAAAGAATTGATAAAGACCACTCAATTAAGCACATGATAAACCATAAAATAGTGGTTTATCAAGGATCTAAGGTCATTATTTATACTGACCATGCTACTCTAAAGTATCTACTCACTAAGCAGGATTCTAAACCCAGACTTATAAGATAGGTATTACTCCTGCAAGAGCTTGATATAGAAATTAGAGACGAAAAAGGGACAGAAAATCAGGTGGCTGATTACTTGTCCCGGATTGAGCTATTAGCAAGGACTTTTTCTCCCTCCACTGACATATCTGAATCCTTTCCATATGAGCAACTCTATGCCATCCGAATAGTACCTTGGTTTGCAGACATTGCAAACTACAAGGATATATGGTTCATTCCCAAGGAGTTTACTAGGCAGGAAGCCCGAAAACTCATGCATGATGCAAAATATTACCTATAGGATGAGCCATATCTCTTTAAGAGATGCTTGGATGGAATAATCTGACGCTGTGTGTCTAAAGAAGAGGCATGGAGAATTTTATTGCATTTCCATGGCTCTGACTATGGAGGATACTTTGGAAGTGAGCGGATAGCCACTAAGGTACTTCAAAGTGGCTTTTACTGGCCTACTCTCTTTAAGGATTCTAGAGAGTTCATTCGTAACTGTGATAGTTACCAGAGGGCTAGCAATCTTCCTAATGGTCACAGCATGCCTCAGCAAGGAATCTTAGAGATTGAGTTGTTTAATGTATGGGGCATAGATTTCATGGGACCATTCCCGCCTTCATACTCAAACATCTACATCCTTGTGGCAGTAGATTATGTGTCTAAATGGGTTGAAGCAATAGCAACACCCACCAATGACACAATAGTAGTAATGAAGTTCCTCCAAAAGAACATCTTCAACAAATTTGGTGTTCCTATGACACTAATCAGTGATGGAGGAACTCATTTCTGCAACAGACAGCTGGATTCTGTCTTATTCCATTATGGAGTTTGCCATAAAGTAGCAACACCGTATCATCCCCAAACAAATGGGCAAGCTGAAGTCTCAAATAGAGAACTAAAGCGAATCCTAGAAAGGACAGTAAGTGCCTCTAGAAAGGATTGGGCTAGAAAGCTTGATGATGCTCTGTGGGCATACAGAACAGCTTTCAAAACCCACATTGAAACTTCACCATATCAGTTGGTATATGAGAAGTCCTCTCATTTGCCAGTGGAACTAGAACATAAAGCCTATTGGGCTACTAGATTCCTCAACCTTAATGCTAAAGCAGCAGGGGAAAAGCAGCCGCTCCAACTAAATGAGTTGGACGAATTCTGCCTAAATGCATTTGAAAATGCAAAAATCTATAAGAAAAAGGCAAAAAGGTGGGATGACAGGAAGTTATCTTCCAGAGTCTTTGAACCAGGACAAAAAAGTCCTGCTCTTCAACTCAAGACTCAAAGTGTTCCTTGGGAAACTCAAATCCAGTTGGACAGGACCGTTTGTTATTACTAATGTATCACCTTACGGGCACATAGAGCTTCAAGTTAAAAAAAGAAGGTTCACTGTCAATGGACAGAGAATTAAGCATTACCTTGAAGGAGATATAGATCCAAGAGGCTCAACATTGCTACTAAGTTAAGTACAGTGAAGTCCAACTAAAGACATTAAAGAAGCACTTGTTGGGAGGTAACTCAATAATCACTCATACTTTATTGATTTTCTAGTTGTTTCCGTTTTAATTAATTTTCTTTTTAATTAGTTTTTGATTATGTTTTAAGTTAATTTTAATGTTAGTGATCATGTACAGTGCTTAAACAGAGACAAAATGATGCAAAATAGCAAGCAGAATAGGGTGGCAATTGGGCGTTCAAATGCGCTGAAGGGAGCATCATCCTGGCGTTAAACGCTAGCCAGGAGGCCCTGGCTGGGCGTTTAACGCCCATAAGGGAGTATATGCCTGGCGTTTAATGCCCAAGAGGGAGCTCTACTCTGGTGTTAATTGCCAGAATGCTAGCATTCTGGGCGTTTAAACGCTAGCCTGACAGCATGGAGATAACCTCAATTTTTCAAACTCATCTTGGTTCAACTCATCTTCATCCAATTTAATTTCAATCTAATTTCAAAATTAAAACATTTTTTTCAAAATTGTTTCAAATCCATTTTAAAATTTAATATCTTTTCCAACTTATTTTCAAAATCTTTCAAAATCTTTTCTTATCTTTTTCATATCTTTTATTAACCTTTCAAATCCTTTTCATACTCCATATCTTGTCTTTAATGCCTTTTCTATCATCTTTAGATCTTTTCTTATCTTTTAAATTTAACAACTTATCTTTTTTTTCCTTTTTTTCAAAAATCTTTATCTTTTATTCATGATTATTTTCAAAAATCCCCCCTTCCCTATTTATATGTGTGTCGTGTCTCTCTCCCTCATTCACCACCTCTCATTCAAATTCTCCCCTCTTTCCCACTTCTATTCTCTTTTCTACTTCTTTTCTAACTTTTTGCTCGAGGACGAGTAAATTTTTAAGTTTAGTGTGCCAGGAGTCCTATTTTCTCATCAAGAATTCAATCCCATGGCTCTAAGAAGTGGCAAGACCGCCCCAAAGAACAAGAAAGAAGACAACTCAACAGTTGTTTTCAAACCTGTTCGATTCTTCACCAAGCAACATGAGGAACATTATCATAAGATAATGAGCATAAAGCCAGTAATCCCTGAAGTGGGATTCAACCTTGGAGAAGAAGAATACCCGGAGATCCAAGAGCAGATTCGAAGGAGAGGCTAGGAGATTCTAAGTAATTCCGAATTAAATGTTGGATACAACATGATCCGGGAATTCTATGTAAATCTGTGGATGACAGATAAGCAAAAGAAGGATCGAATAGCCATCCATACCTTTCGCACCATGGTCAAAGGGAAGATCATGTACTTTCACCTGGACAGGGTGAGAGAGGTCTTCATACAAAGGGATGACCGTGAGTCATACAACAAAAGGGTTGTAGCCAACCAAAAGCTGGATCAAGTCCTAGAGGACATATATCTTCCTGGAACCCAATGGATTAAAAACACCAAAGGGGAGCCATGCCAACTGAAAAGAGCGAACCTCAAGTCTGTTGCTAGAGGATGGCTAGACTTCATTGGGCATTCTATACTCCCCACAAGTAACCGCTTTGAAGTCAATATTGAAAGAGCAGTAATGATTCACTGCATCATAATGGGAAATGAGGTGGAAGACCACCAAATAATCCCCTATAAAATTTACAAGCTATCAAATAGAGATTCCACTCGGGCCATGCTAGCTTATCCAAATCTCATCTTTCACCTATGTCAAGAGGCTAAGGTTCTGATCCAAGTGGATAACTTTATTCCAGTGGAAAAACCAATCACCAAGCAGGTGATGGAGAGTTCCAAGATAGAAGATGATAACCTAAAGAGGAAGGAACCCGAACATTCCCAAGAGATCCTTCTATTGGAATACTGGGAACAGCTGAAGGCGTCATTAATTCACTTACAGAGCACGTTGGATCAGCTCAGAGAAGAGCAGAAAGATCAGACTAACATGATTTTCAAACTGATCAAGGTGCAAGAGAAGTAGGGGTGTGAAATTGAGGAGTTGAAGCGCCAGAAGCTCTCCCCTAAAGAGCATAGTGCACCTCAAGTTAAAGAGCCATGTGTCCCACATCCTGAAGAAAACATCCCCCAAACTGAAGGTTCTTGAGTTTCAACTCTGTGGCTATTCTAATTCCTATTCTTCTGTCTTAAGTTTTTCCATCCTAATTTAGAGTTGCATGATCACTAGTAGTAATTAAGTTTTTTATTTTGTATTTTATTATGTCTTTAGTTTTTTTAGGATTACATAAATATTAGTAGTAATTAATTAATTAATTTTTATTTTTTTAATTAGCTATAAATTATTTCTCTTACCATCACTAAACATGAATAAAATAGTAGATTTATTAGAAGAAATAAAGATGCATAAATTTTCGATTTTTCCAATAAAAAATAGTTAAATTATTTTGATGTGGTGGCATTGCTTTAGTTTCTGAATGCATGAATAAATAGTGCATATTTGAAGTTGAACTTTATGATGCTAGCTCTTGAAAGAATGAAGAAAAAGGAAAAATATTATTGATGATCTGAAAAATCCAAAATTTGATTCTTGAAGCAAGAAAAACTAGCAAAAAAAATGCTTGCATGAAAAAAAAAGTGACGAAAAAATAGAAAGAAAAAAAAAAGCAAGCAGAAAAAGCCAATTGCTCTTTAAACCAAAAGGCAAGAGCAAAAAGCCAATAACCCTTTAAACCAAAAGGCAAAGGTATAAAAGGTTCTCAAGTCTTTAAGCATCAGTGGATAGGAGGGCCTAAAGGAATAAAATCCTTGATGCCAGGGCATCTAGGCCAGTTTCACTGACCTTTTCTTTACCATTTTAGGGTAGTTTCATGCATTTTCTTAGGAAATAAGCAAGTTTTGGATGAAAATTACATTTACACCTTGATTCAAGCAACTATTGTGAATTTTACATGATTTCATAAGGATTATGCAAGGATTGAATGACAAATTGATGATGCATAATCTCATGACTTGGACTAGAACTTTGATGCACTTTATTTGCTTGATTTCAGGACAAAGGAAGCAAGGAAGAACCACATTAGTAGCCACGTTAATCTAATTAACGTGACCACTAACGTGGAATGGGAATGAGCTTGCAACGTTAATGAGAAAAGTGATCGCCAATAATGTCTTCGAAGCCATCATAGCCAATGTTAATTGCCACGTTAACTACATTAACGTGGTAGTTAACGTGGAGAAAAAGGGGGCTCCAGCGTTAGTGGTAAAAGTCAATACCACTAACGCTCCAAATTGGCAATTGGCGACGTTAAGAGTCACGTTAACTTAGTTAACATGAACTCTAACGTGGAAGGGGAAGAGAACGCCAACGTTATTGACATTCACCTTTGTCACTAACGTTGGATTAAGCTAACATTGCCCACATTAGTGGTCACGTTAAGACTATTAACATGAGAGATAACGTGGAGCTAAGCATGATGAGCCAACGTTAGTGACACTCACCTTTGTCACTAACGTTGGAGATGGCATTCACTACCACGTTAGTGGCCACGTTAATCCAATTAACGTGAGCTCTAATGTGGGAAGGAGGGGCGTTTGGAGCGTTAGTGACAAAGGTAAGTGTCACTAACGCTCTCGAAGTTTAGGCATGCCCACGTTAAAAGTTACTTTAGTTATACTAACGTGATCTCTAACGTAGGGAAAGGGGGCACAATGCAATGTTATTGGAAAAGGTGATTCCCAATAACGTTTGCAAAGAACCATGAGGCAACATTAGTGGTCACGTTAGTGCCACTAACGTTGAAGTTAATGTGGACCATTTTGGGTCGGAACGTTAGTGAAAAAGGTGATTGCCACTAACGTTCTCGAACCCACATTTTCACTTAACGTTAACACCACTAACGTCCTATCTAATGCCCATGCCTAACTCACACTTTTCTGCAAGTTGAGCCCATCGATGATTGTAACTGCTTCAACTCAAGATCTAAGGCCCACATCTAAGACTTGAAGAACTCACTAGAAGATCAAGAAGAGTAATATATATAGGAGTAGTTTTGAACTATAAAAAAGCTTGGCACTTTGGAGAACTACCCTCTGTCTATTTACTTTTCTGCATGAATTCTTTACTACCATTTTCCATTCCCAGAGCTATGAACAACTAAACCCCTTTCATTGGGTTAGGGAGCTCTATTATAATTTGATGGATCAATTATAGTTTTTATTCTTCTTCCTCTTTCTTTTCTCTTGATTTACTAGAAAGCTTTCGATCTTAATTCAATTGGTTAGTTGTCTTGGAAAAGAAACTCTCCATAATTGGATCTCCTCTGAGCCTTGGAAAAGGGATGAGGAGATCATGCTAGAAATGCTTTCTCATGTTGGACCAAATTGGGGTTTGGGCGGATATAGTGACATGTAATCCTCCCAACACTTTGATTTGGAAATACATGTGGTATAATCAGTGACCATACTTCATCTCTTCCTATGAGCACTTAAATCAAGGAATTGGATAATTGTTCAAGCTTAGAGAGATTGGATTGCCAAAAAATTGGGATCCAATCACTTAAGATTGCCAAGGAGATCAATGAATGCATTGATTGAGGAAGAGATGAGAATGAACTTGATCCGGAGTATACAACATCTCCTAAGCCCAATGAATTCTCCATCTTTGATCTTACCCATTCTCTTTACTTTCTGCCATTTATTTCCATGTTCATCTTCCCAAATCCCCATTTAAGATTCTGCACTTTATTTTCTGCAATTTACTTTTCCGCCATTTAATTTTCTGTAATTCTCAACTACATTCTGTTTAGCTCAACTAGCTTACTCTTTCAACTAAAGTTGCTTGACCAATCAATCCCTGTGGGATTCGACCTCACTCTATTGTGAGTTTTTACTTGACGAAAATTCGATATACTTGTCAAAAGGAAATTTGTTGAGAGACAAGTTTTCGTGCATCAAGTTTATGGCGCCATTGCCAAGGATTGATTTTGTATCAACAATGATTAAGTTGGAAGTTCACTAGATTAAGAATTTTTTTCTCTTGTTTGTTTATTTTATCTAATAATTTACCTTCAGTTTATTTAGTTTCTTCCTCGTCCCCTCACCCCTTGTCATTTTCTTTTTTTCTTTGTTATTATCTATAATTCTACTCGCTAACCCACTAACTGTTTGATAATTTGCACCACTCACACTAACAGCCACTCTAACAAGAATAACCTCTTCATTTTATTCCCTGCTATGTGCTCTGTTAGTTGTATGACAGGGAGAAGAAGCGGAGCTTCAACTTCCTTTGATTCAGAACCTGAGAGGACCCTCCGTAGATTAAGGAGGGAAGCAAGAGGAAAAGGAGTTGTTGGTGCTGAGGAAGAGGAAGAGTACTTTGAAACAAACATAGAGGAGAACTTGGAAAACAACCATGAAGGAGAAGCTCATAACCATGCCAGAGAAGGTCCTGTGAATCATGCTGGGTAAGAAAGGAGAGTTCTAGGCTCTTACATCAAACCAAACCCAGGAAACTCAGGAAACTGTGGAAGTAGCATCCAAAAGCCCAACATACATGCCAACAATTTTGAAATAAAACCCCAGCTCATCACTCTTGTCCAGAATAACTGTTCATTTGGAGGAAGTGCCCAAGAAGACCCCAATCAACATCTAACCACCTTCCTGAGAATATATGACACTGTGAAGTCTAATGGTGTTCATCCAAATGTCTATAGATTGCTTTTGTTCCCCTTTTCACTCAAGGACAAAGCATCTAAGTGGCTGGAATTCTTTCCGAAGGAAAGCTTAACAAATTGTGAAGATGTGGTGAACAAATTTTTGGCAAGATTCTACCCTCCTCAAAAAATTAACAGGATGAGAGCTGAGGTGCAAACTTTCAGGCAATAAGATGGGGAAACTCTCTATGATGCATGGAAGAGGTTTAAGGACTTAACAAGAAGATGCCCACCAAACATATTCAATGAATGGGTTCAACTTCACATTTTCTATGAAGGTCTTTCTTATGAGTCAAAGAAGGTTGTAGACCATTCATCAAGAGGCTCTCTGAACAAGAAGAAAACCATTGAAGAAGCCATAGATGTCATTGAGACTATCACTGAGAATGACTACTTCTATGCTTCTGAAAGAAGTAACACTCGAAAAATAATGGAGCTGAACCACATGGATGCATTGCTGGCTCAAAATAAGATGATCACCAAGCAGCTAGCAGATCTTACCAAGAAGGTAGAAGAAAACCAAGTCACAGCAGTCATCACCTTATCACCAGCTCAAGAAGGAATGAATGTAGGAGAAGAAGGTGACTGGGAACAAGCCAATTATATTGGAAACTCACCCAGACACATCCATAATCCATACTCCAAAACTTACAATTCTAGATGGAGAAATCACCCTAACTTTGGGTGGGAAAATCAACAAGACCAAGGCCAAGACTAGAGATGCCACAACCACAATCCCAACAACAATGCAACTCACCAATATACCTCATAGAGATCCTATCAACACCCACCTAATCACCCTTTTTAACCACCTAATCTCAACCCACCATCACCAACAGAGGATAGGCTCTCCAAAATTAAGATTCTACTCGAAGACATATGTAAAGAAGTCCAAGACAACAAAGTATTCAAGGATGAAGTGCGAGCCAATATCAAACAAGGGGAAACCATCAAGAGGCTGGAGTCCCAAGTGGGATATCTATCTCAACAATTTTCCAAACCCACTGATAGTTTCTCAAGTGACACAGAGAAGAACCCAAGAGGAGAAACAAAGAAAGTAAGGTGGGAAGAATGCAAGATGATCACTATAAATAATGAAAGGAGTGTGGAGGAAGTACACACACAAATAGAACATACCCGAGATATTCCAAAGAAAAATTATGAAGAAGGAAACCATGCACCCTAGCCCACGTACAGGGAGGAGCTAAAGAAAGGGAGGACCCTGAACCCATATGCACCCTTTCCCCAAAGGCTCAAAGGCGGTGTAGCAAGGAGAATATATTCAAGATTCCTCGACATGTTTGCATCTCTTGATGTAAATATACCATTCATTAAGGCCCTCCAGCAAATGCCCTCCTACATCAAGTACATAAAGGAGCTGCTGGCCAAAAAGAGTTCATTGAACGATGGACAAACAATAAAGATGAATAGGGAGTGTAGTGCTCTCATTCAAACAGAGCCACCTACAAAGAAGAAGGATCCAGGGAGTTTCCACATTCCCTGTGCCATAGGAGAGACAATGATTGATAAGGGGCTCTGTGACTTGTGAGCAAGTATCAACTTGATGCCTCTGTCCCTCATGAAAAAGCTTCAAATCAATGAGCTAACACCCACAGACGTAATCATCAAATTGGCTGACAAAACTCAAAAACAGGCCATAGGAGTGGTTGAGAATGTGTTAGTGAAGGTTGGGAACTACTTCCTGCCCACGGACTTTGTTATCCTGGAAATGGAAGAGAACTCCATCCATCCCATCATTCTGGGGAGGCCATTTTTAGCCACAACCAGGGCACTTATAGATGTGGAGCGAGGAGAGCTAATATTAAGGATACACGATGAACTGCTCACCTTCAACATTTTTAAACCCTCACAAGAAGCAGATCATGATAACAAAGAGTCAGAGGAAGATCACAATAAGGGGCTGATAGAAGAGACAAACATGGGAACACAAGCACCACACCTGAAAATCCCCATTGGTGACAACCAATATGATCAGAAGGAGCAACAGCCAAGTGTAATCCAAGAGGAACTAGACCCACTAGAGTCATATGAGACAAGCAACAAAACCCTCCTAAAAGAAGAAACCACAAGGAGCAAAGTGACATCAAGGAACACAAGGAAAAAGGCCCCAAGGGGATGGAGAAACAAGAAAATCCCTACAGAAGATTTCTCTCCAGGAGATGAAGTAGTCTCTGCCCACTTTCCATCTATACCACCTCATCTCCGCACCATTCCATCTCAGCTGCCTCCAGTGTACACCATCAATAAAATCTTATCCTTAGAACATGTGGAGCTTCTTAACAAAGCCAATGGAGACAAATTTACTGCAATGGGGGAAGATTTGAAGCACTACCAACCATCCTGACAAAGGCCAAACGTCAAGCTAATGATGCTAAAGAAGCGCTTCATGGGAGGCAACCCATGTTCTATACCCTTTCTTTTTAATCTCTAATATTAGTTAATAAGGCAAAGTTCATGGATCCTAAATCAACTTTGACGAACACTTAGAAGAATTTTTATATACAACATATAGTGAACAATAAGTTTGGTGTTCAAGGCATACTAAGATGGCTTGAACACAACCCATATCATGTTAATCTTAGAGTCTTAATTAAACCTTGTTGCACCATACGACCACAAACAAGTTTGGTGTACCAACGTTGCATGCATGGGTAATTGGATGGTCGGTTGATTTACATTCGTGAATAGCATTTAGTTATTTAAAAAAAAAACAAAAAGATTTTTTGTAGCCATTTCATATTTTAATTTTTTCCGCCAAAAATTCAATTGACTTTTGCATTCTTTTGCCTTGTATAGGAAATCAAAAAGGGGATTGGTGGAACTTGATAGGACAATCAAAGAAGGGAGGTTCGGCCACTATACCAAGGGAACTACACACTTGTCTTCAAAGGGTGTACCCTTGGAAGTGCTGCCATGCAACATTGGGAGTAAGATAGCCTTGGAGATCGAATTAAGACCCTCATAAAAGAAGTGATCCTCGTGCCCATCCAATGCAAAACCCTAGCCGTTCACCATTAAGTCATGCCATCAATCCACGCCCTTCAAACACCCATCATCTTTCTATATAAATGATTCCTACTTTACACCTTTCCATACACAATTGTCATTCCCATCCATCTCTCTCTTCCTTCTCTCGAACACACACACTCCATCCTCCACCAAAGGTTTCATACACACTCATAGCCACATCCTGTGAGCCGCAAACATACCAACCATCACTCATGGCGTCGTCGAGCTCTAAAAGGAGAAGAGGGAAGGAGCCTATGGAGCAGCCTCCTTTCGATACCGGGAGATTCAAGATCGCCTTCCATGAGCTCCAATATGAACGGATCAAAAATAAGAAAATATTGTCAGAGTTGACATTCCAGTTCAACAAGGATGAGTGCCCAAAGATTAGAGAGAAGATTTTACAGAGGGGTTGGCAAAAGCTCACGAACCCAGAAATAAAGATAAATGCGAACCTCATCAAGGAGTCCTATGCCAATGTGGCCAGAGAAGACAGTACTAGGGCCCTCACCTTCAAAAGCTACGTGAGAGGAACAGAGGTAGACTTCAACCCCAATGCTATAACAAGGACTCTTCAGCTGAGATCGCCACATTTTGATGAGATCAGTTATCAAGTAAGAATAAGCAATACCTCTGACAAAGATGAACTTGAAGAAATCGTGAATGATATGTGTGTTATAGGATCTGATAGGGAAAGATACTCAGATAAGAGGCCGCGGTTCATTAGGAGAGGAGACCTAATCCCGAAAGCCATGGGATGGTTTGAGCTTGTAAGGAGGTCTATCCTTCCAGCCGCAAATAATTCTGAGGTCAATATTGCTCGAGCTACCATGGTGCATTGCTTAGTAAAGGGTGGGGACATCAATGTGCACAAAATTATAGTTGAAGGAATCCAGGATTCAGCTGAGAAGAATGATACGGGTGCTAGACTTTGGTACCCCAGCACCATCCTTAGACTATGTATGAAAGCCAAGGTAGTATTCGAAGACAACAATCCAACATGGGTAAACCCTGGGAGGTTAGTTACGCTCCAGCATATAAACTATGTGGCACCTGCTCAACAATAAAGAAGGCCTTAGATAAGGAAAAGAACTGCACAAGAAGAGTCTCACCAAGAAGAACCCCAACAAACAGGGTACCAGCAAGAAGAGCAATATGATCCTACCAACATAAATCTGTTTCACATTCAAAGAGCCATTGAAGATCTGGCAAGGAGCTATATGAAGGGACAAGAACAACAACTGTGGGTTCAATCTCAAAGGATGGATCATCAAGAAGAACTACTCTCTAATTGGATAGATCAACAAAGGGAGTGACAGAAACAACAAATGGAGTTACAATAGGAGCATTATTCCCAACTCACCCAAGCCATCAATCAAGTGACCGAAAGGCAAAAGCTCCAAGACAAACGACTTCAAGAACTCAACCAACGTCAGATAGTTCAGATGAAAGCATTCAACGAGTTCAGCGTGCTCAACGAAGGACGGCAACTGCATAGGGAAGAGTTTAGCATAAACACTCAGTCCAAGTTAACTTATGTGACTGGGCATATGCATAACTTGCACCCTGCCATCCCAAGTTATGATGCAGTCCGCAAAGACTTAACAGAACAAGAAGAGGGAAAGGTGAAACAACAAAAGGAAGCATTAAAGAAGAAGATGGAGGTTGCTGGTTTTTGGAAGAAACTGATCGGGAAGCGCAAAGGAAATGGGGACTCAAGCAATCAAGGAGGATCCCAAGACAAGGGGACATGAGCATTCTGATAAGTAAAAGGTGGTGGAGTTCCCTCCCAGTTTTATCTTTTGCGAGTTTTAAATAAGGAGAATCATGTATGAAATAGAACATGCTTCCATAATAGTTTAGGAATTTTCAATTCTATCTTTAAGATTTAGTTGTTTAAGTCTAAATGTGTTGGTCTAGTCCCTAGCTTTTACTTTCATCTTTATATATATATATATATATATATATATATATATATATATATGTATGTATATATATGCTTGTCCTTTAAGTCAATCAAAAAGATGTTATGAAAAGAACAAGAGTAGAGTTATCTTGTGAAGTAAATTCTGAATGTTTGTGGTAGGGTGATTAATTAGCTAAGTTGGTTCACCCACAAGGTAGGAAGGCAACTATCTGTCCTGAATCATATTCTTGAAACACACCCCATGAGACTAACTAATTAATAAGATCCTAATAAAAAAAGAGAAAGAGAAATGAGAGTTGAAAAAGAAAGAAAAATAATAAGACATAATGATAGGCACCAAGGGTTTGAATGTTGAGGCATGTGTCTGTGGTGTTCCTGTGCAAGGGATATGCTTGGATGAATAAGCTCTTAGGGGTGCCTTATCACTTGGTAACTTGGGTTAACTAATCCGGGATTACCAGCTAAAAGTCCACTATCAAGAGCAACCTTTGCTACAGAGCACTTAGTGACCCAAAGAGGTGCTGGACACCAAGGTCTCAAGAAAGAAAAATAACAAACCATGTGCCGTGGTGTGTATGTATGGGGGAAAGAGACTTGAGGGAGTAAGTCCTTGGAGGTGTCTCAACACCTAGCACCTTGAACCAACTGGTTCGGGAGTGTTGGCTGAAAGCTTATCATAAAGAGTCACCCTCTTACAGAGCACTTAGCCTAAAAAGGAATGTAATAAACTTAGGAAAAGAAGGAAGGATCAATAATAAGAAGTCTCAAGGGATACAATCAAGCAACTATTCAAGGGCATGATAAAGGCCTGGAAACTAGTAAAGGAATGAACCTAAGTTGCTATGCATAAAATCCCATAAAACCAAGGACTTGACTTCCACAATAATGACTCATTTCTCTTAACATTTCATTCATCATTCTCATGTGTCAGTACTTGCTTAGGGACAAGTAAGCTTTAAGTTTGGTGTTGTGATGCCAGGGCATCTAGGCCAGTTTCACTGACTTTTCTTTACTGTTTTAGGGTAGTTTCATGCATTTTCTTAGGAAATAAGCAAGTTTTGGATGAAAATTACATTTACACCTTGATTCAAGCAACTATTGTGAATTTTACATGATTTCATAAGGATTATGCAAGGATTGAATGACAAATTGATGATGCATAATCTCATGACTTAGACTAAAACTTTGATGCACTTTATTTGCTTGATTTCAGGACAAAGGAAGCAAGGAAGAACCACGTTAGTAGCCACGTTAATCCAATTAACGTGACCACTAACATGGAATGGGAATGAGCTTGCAACGTTAATGAGAAAAGTGATCGCCAATAACGTCTTCGAAGCCATCATAGCCCATGTTAATTGCCACGTTAACTACATTAATGTGGTAGTTAACGTGGAGAAAAAGGGAGCTCCAGCGTTAGTGGTAAAAGTGAATACCACTAACACTCCAAATTGGCGATTGGCCACGTTAAGAATCACGTTGACTTAGTTAACGTGAACTCTAACGTGGAAGGGGAAGAGAACGCCAATGTTAGTGACACTCGCCTTTGTCACTAACGTTGGATTAAGCCAACATTGCCCATGTTAGTGGTCACGTTAAGACCACTAACGTGAGAGATAACGTGGAGCTAAGCATGATGAGCCAACGTTAGTGACACTCACCTTTGTCACTAACGTTAGAGATGGCATTCACTACCACGTTAGTGGCCACGTTAATCCAATTAACGTGAGCTCTAACGTGGGGAGGAGGGGCATTTGGAGCATCAGTGACAAAAGTAAGTGTCACTGACGCTCTCGAAGCTTAGGCATGCCCACGTTAAGAGTCACGTTAGTTCTACTAACGTGATCTCTAACGTAGGGAAAGGGGGTACAATGCAACATTATTGGAAAAGGTGATTCCCAATAATGTTTGCGAAGAACCATGAGGCAACGTTAGTGGTCATGTTAGTGCCACTAACGTTGAAGTTAACGTGGACCATTTTGGGGTCAGAACGTTAGTGAAAAAGGTGATTGCCACTAACATTCTTGAACCCACATTTTCACTTAACGTTAACACCACTAACATCCTATCTAACGCCCATGCCTAACTCACACTTTTCTGCAAGTTGAGCCCATCGACAATTGTAACTACTTCAACTCAAGATCTAAGGCCCACATCCAAGACTTGAAGAACTCACTAGAAGATCAAGAAGAGTAGTATATATAGGAGTAGTTTTGAACTATAAAAAAGCTTGGCACTTTGGAGAACTACCCTCTGTATATTTACTTTTCTGCATGAATTCTTTACTACCATTTTCCATTCCTAGAGCTATTAACAACTAAACCCCTTTCATTGGGTTAGGGAGCTCTGTTGTAATTTGATGGATCAATTATAGTTTTCATTCTTCTTCCTCTTTCTTTTCTCTTGATTTACTAGAAAGCTTTCGATCTTAATTCAATTGGTTAGTTGTCTTGGAAACGAAACTCTCCATAACTGGATCTCCTCTGAGCCTTGGAAAAGGGATGAGGAGATCATGCTAGAAATACTTTCTCATGTTGGACCAAATTGGGGTTTGGGCGGATATAGTGACATGTAATCCTCCCAACACTTTGATTTGGAAATACATGTGGTATAATCAGTAACCATACTTCATCTCTTCCTATGAGCACTTAAATCAAGGAATTGGGCAATTGTTCAAGCTTAGAGAGATTGGATTGCCAAGGAATTGGGATCCAATCACTTAAGATTGCCAAGGAGATCAATGAATGCATTGATTATGAGAATGAACTTGATCCGGAGACTACAACATCTCCTAAGCCCAATGAATTCCCCATCTCTGATCTTACCCATTCTCTTTACTTTCTGCCATTTATTTCCATATTCATCTTCCCAAATCCCCATTTAAGATTCTGCACTTTATTTTCTGCAATTTACTTTCCCGCCATTTAATTTTTTGCAATTTTTAACTACATTCTGTTTAGCTCAACTAGCATACTCTTCCAACTAAAGTTGCTGGACCAATCCATTCCTGTGGGATTCGACCTCACTCTATTGTGAGTTTTTACTTGACGACAATTTGGTATACTTGTCGAAGGAAAATTTGTTGAGAGACAAGTTTTTGTGCATCAATCCTAGCCTAAGCAGCTCAACCAAGCTGTCGCTAACCATGTGCTTGTGGCGTGAAGGTGTCAAGTAAAAAGCTTGAGACTGAGCGGTTAAAGTCATGATCCAAAATCAAAAGAGTGTGCTTAAGAACTTTGGACACCTCTATTTGAGGACTCTAGCAAAGCTGAGTCACAATCTGAAAAGGTTCACCCAATTAAAGTGTCTGTGGCATTATTGTATCTGGTGCTAATACTAGAAAACAAGGTGCTCAGGCTCACGTCCAAGATTCTGAAAGCTATGTTCAAGAATAAAAAAGAACTTAAATAGGAGAGTCAATAATATCATCTGGATTCTAAGTTCCTAAAGATGCTAGTCATTCTTATTTTCAATGGATAGTGAGATGCCAAGACTATTCAGAAGTAAAAAGCTACTAAGTCCCGCTCATCTAATTGAAACTGAGCTATACTGGAAACTCAGAGATTTATTGCATCCTAATCTTCTTTTCATTCTATTTTATTTTTAGTTGCTTGGGGACAAGCAACAGTTTAAGTTTGGTGTTGTGATGAGTGATGCGTGAGCATCTTACCTATTTTTTCCTAGTGAATTTGCATCTAATTTGTGGAGTTTAATCAAGAATTAATTATATTTTAGTCACTATGGATGCTATTTTGAGTTTTGTGCAATACTGTTTATTTTAGGTAGCATTCGGTTGGATTTTGATGGAGTTTCTGCAGCACAAGAATCAAAGGAGATGGCAGCGAGGAGTGACGCGCACGGGTGCCTGACGCGTGCACGTGATTTGGAGGTATCCATGGCGACGCGTACGCGTGACTGATGCGTACGCGTGATTTGGAGCTTTCCACGGTGACGCGTGTGCGTGACTAACGCGGACGCCTGACTTGAAGAATTTCTCAGCGACGCGTGCGCATGACTAACGCATACGTGTGACTCGCGAAAAATACCATCGACGCGTACACGTGACTGATGCGTACGCGTGACTGACGCGTACGCGTGACATGCGCCACGTGTAGAAAATGCAAAAAAATGCTGGGGGCAATTTCTGGGCTGTTTTGACCCAGTTTACAGCCTAGAAAACACAGATTAAAAGCTGCATAATGGACAAAACAAGTGGTCCCCACCCATCAACTGAAGACTTGTTAATTAATTCAAATTTAAATTCAAATCTTATTTTTAGGAAAAGATATCATTATTTTTAATTTTAATTTTTGAAATTAGATTTTAAAATTTTTAGGATTAGATATAAAAGGGAGAAATTTTCCTTCCCTAGAGAACATTTTTCCATTCCAATTTACAATCCTAGTTTTCTTCTCTGAACCATGAGCAACTAATCCTTCATTGTTAAGGTTAGGAGCTCTGTCTATTTGTATGGATTGATTTTATTGCTTTTTCTATTTTAATTTATGTATGAATTTATAATTTAAGAATTGTTTTCGCTCTTTATCTTATGAATTTGGGTGGAACGGAAGTATGACCCTCTTTCTATTTGAATTCTTGTAAAACTTGGAAAAGCTCTTTACTTGAACAACAGCTTGAAAACAATTTCTCCTAAATTTTAATTATTTGGATTTAACAGGATACGTGACATATAATCCTCTTATTTTTGGGTAATTTAAATTTTTGTGGCATATAAACTGGAATTTGAACTTCACCCTATAATTGGAATTAATTGACCAAGGCATTGGCAGTCGATAAATTTTAGAAGAGACTAGGAAAGTCTAAGGAATTAGGGTCTAGTCACATATAGTTTGCCATAAATTAAATCCTACAGGATTAAAATAGTTAGTAATAAAAGTTAATCCGGAAAAATAGATAACTTTGAAACCTTAACTGCTTTCTCCATATTTCATTCCCAACTCAATTACTTTACTATTTTAATTTCTGCACAATTATTTAATGCTCTTTGAACACTCAACATACTATTCTGTTTATCTAACTGAGTAATTTAATCAACCATTATTGCTTGATCCATCAATCCTTATGGGATCGACCCTCACTCACCTAAGGTATTACATGGTACAACCCGGTGTACTTGCCGGTTAGTTTGTGGATTGTAAAATACCGCATCAAATTTTTGGCGCCGTTGCCGGAGATTGATTGTGATTGACAACTTCTCGTTGTTTGATTTCTTAGATTAGATAATTTTTCTTTTAATTAGTTTTAACCTAGTATTATTAATTTTTATTTTCATTTTTTTCCTTTATATTTTTTTCTCTCCCCGTGCTTTTTGTTTTGTTTCCCCTGTCCCCGTTTTTTTTATTTTTTTACTTCCTTTTAAATTTTATTTATTTATTTAAATCTCATCATTTTTTATTTTATTTTATTTTTCTTTTCATTTTTATTTTTTTCTTTTTTTTTCTCTCCGTTTTACTTTGTTTCTTTTTTATTATTTTTTTTACTTTTTATATTCTATTAGTTTTATTTTATTTTTGTATTTAAAAAAAAGAAAAAAATTAAAAAATTTTAATAGCACTAATATTTTTAGTAATTTCTAAAATTAAGTTTGGTGTTTCTTAGTTTAGGTTACCTCACCGGGAATTCTCTGCACTCTGACGTAGAGAGTTCCAATTTTTCTTGTCTTTTGTTTGTTTATGCGCAGGAACAGAGACAAAGAACATCTCTTAGACTTTGATCCTGAACCGGAAAGGACTTTCAGGCAGCGTTTACAACAAGCTAGACTTTGTAAGGGTGCAGAATCAACTATGGATTCTAATGATGATGATAATGCCAATGTGGCCAATCCGAATGGGAATGAGCAACAAAGGAGAGTACTTGGCTCTTACTCTGCCCCTACTACAGATCTTTATGGAAAAAGCATTGTGGTGCCTCCTATAGTTGCGAACAACTTTGAGTTAAAACCACAACTGGTCACCCTGGTACAACAAAACTGCCAGTATCATGGTCTTCCCCACGAAGACCCAAATCAATTTATTTCTAGTTTCCTACAAATCTGTGATACTGTGAAAACAAATGGAGTAAAGCCAGAGGTGTACAAACTCATGCTCTTCCCGTTTGCTCTAAGGGATGGAGCAAAACTATGGTTAGATTCTCAATCCAAGGAGAGTTTGGATACTTGGAACAAGGTGGTTACTGAGTTTCTCACTAAATTTTTCCCACCAAAGAAGCTGACTAAGCTTAGGGTGGAGGTTCAGACCTTCAGACAGAAGGAGGGTGAAACTCTGTATGAAGCTTGGGAGAGATACAAGCTACTGACTAGACAATGCCCTCTGGACATGTTCTCCAAATGGACTCAACTAGATATCTTTTATGAAGGCTTGGGTGAAATGTCTAAGATGTGCTTAGACAATTCTGCAGGAGGTTCATTGCACAAGAAGAAGACACCGGAGGAGACTATTGAGCTTATTGAATTGGTTACTAGCAACCAATATTTATACTTATCTAACAGGAATCCTGTGAACTCTGCGAAGAAGGGTGTCATGGAAGTAGACGCTCTTAATGCTATTCTTGCTCAGAACAAGCTTATGTCTCAGCAAATAAGTCTACTTACTCAACACATGGGTGGCATGCAAGTCTCAGCTATCAACACCCAAAATCCACCTCAAGAGGTCTCTTATGACATGACAGGTAACTTTGTGCAAAATGATAATTATGATTATGCTGAACCCTCTTCTGAACAGGTCAGTTATATGGGGAGTGCTCCTAGAAATTCCAATAATGATCCCTATTCTCAGACCTACAATCAAGGGTAGAGAAATCACCCAAACTTTGGGTGGAGAGACCAACCCCAGAGACCTCAGAATTTCAACAATAATTCTCAGGGCGGTTTCCAACAGAATAATTATAATAACCGCCAATTTCAATCTCATCAACAACAACCACCTCCACGGCAAATTCTAAATCCCAAGAAGATTCTAATTGGGAAATGATGAGGAGTTTTGCACAGGAAACCAAAGAATCAATCAAGAATTTGGAGATTTAGATGGGTCAAATAGCCACCAGAGTTAATAAAATTGATCAGAGGACCACAAATAGCCTTCCTGGTAACACAATTCCAAATCCAAGAGAAGAATGCAAGGCTATCACCTTGATAAGGGGATAAGTGGCAAGTATGGAAGCATAAGTTGATGAGGAGCCAGTTGAAAAAGTTTGCAAGGTTATTCAACTGAGAAGTGGTAAAGTAGCTGGCTCTGAGACCAAGGTCAATGAAGAGTTAGTTGAAAAAGAAGCTCCAAAGGAGAAGAAGGGAGAAGTAGAGCACGCACCTCCAAAGCATGCGGACAACCCATTCCCAGATTCTCTTGACACTTATCCTACTTTGCCAAAGGCTCCTGAGTACAAGCCTAAAATTCCATATCCTCAGAGACTTCAAAAGGAAACCAAGGACAAACAGTTTTCAAAGTTCTTGGAAGTCTTCAGAAAGTTGCAAATCAATATTCCTTTTCCTGAGGTTTTGGAACAAATGCCTCTCTATGCCAAGTTCATGAAGGAACTGTTGTCAAAGAAGAAGCCTTTAAAGGGAGATGAGACAGTGATCCTGACTAAAGAATGCAGTGCCATCATTCAGAATAACTTACCAAAGAAGATGCCAGATCCAGGAGCTTTCAAATTCCATGCACTATTGGAAGCATAACCTTTAAGAAATCGTTATGTGATCTGGGAGCAAGCATAAATTTAATGCCCTTATCTGTGATGAAGAAGCTACAAATCTAAGAGGCATAACCCACAAAGATAGCATTACAGATGGCGGACAAATCTATGAAGCCTGCATACGGATTAGTGGAGAATATTTTAGTCAAAGTGGGTAAGTTCTTCCTCCCAGCAGATTTTGTGATTCTTGACACATGGGAAAATGAGAATGACTCTATAATTCTACGAAATCCATTCCTAGCCACGGGAAGAGCTCTGATTGATGTAGAAGTGGGTGAATTAGTGCTTAGAGTGTATAATGAGCAACTGGTCTTTCATGTCCTCAAATATATACATTCAACAGGTGAAGAAGGGAGGTGCATCCAGATTGAGCTTATTGATCCAACCCTTCAAAAATTCCCTGATGATACACAGCAGAATCTACAGCTCAAACCTCCCTTGGCAACAATCAATAAAATTCCTCCTGACATCAAACCTAAGTTTGGTGTTGGGAATGCATCATCTACCAAGGAGAAGGTTCCCAAAAAGAAGAAAGTACCTAGAGGATGGAGAAACAAAAAGATCCCCACTGAAGGTTTCTCCCCAGGAATGAAGGTGGTGTTGACCAGCAATCTAGTATGGGTTTATACAGTAATCAGAATCCTCTCTCTAGAGCATATTGAGCTACGTTATGGAGACACAGGAAGAAGTTCAAAGTAAGGGGTGAAGAGCTGAGCCCCTATGATCCTCCTCCTTAGAGGAGCTGACCGTCAAGCTAGTGACGTTAAAAAAGCGCTTGTCGGGAGGCAACTCGATAAATTTGTATCCTTAGCTATTTTTCATAGTAGTAGTTTTCCTTTTTATTTTGATTTTTATTGAGTTTTTACTATTTCTCTGATCATGCAGCTATGTTATTCCAAGAATCGAACACCTCAAGCTAAAAAAAAGCACACGACGCGCAAGCGTCGCTGACGCGAGCGCGTCAATCATGTGTGCGTGAAAAACAAAATTTGATAGAGAGTTGCGCGGGAGTGGCGCTGGACCAATGCTTGGTGCACAAACATTACCGCGCGTACGGGTACCCCACGTGTGCGCGTCGTTTGCAATTATCACCATCCACGCGTGCGCGTCATTGATGCGTACGCGTGACCTGCAAAATCGATGTAAAGGAGTGTTTGGGCCGAGAGTTGTGCTGCCTTGGGGTTGGAAGCGTGCTAGAGGCACAAATTCACTCACGCGTACGCATCCCTGACGCGTTCGTGTCATTTGCAAAAATGGTCATCCACGCGTGCGCATGCATGAGGCGCACATGTCGTATGAAATTATTGGTTCCCAAGCCATGCGAACAGAGAGTTACGCGTGCGCGTGGCTGGATTCGCGCGAATCGCATAAAACCAAGGGCACGCAGACACGTGCCTGACGCCCATGCGTCATTAAGGAAAATTTGCGACCCACACGTACGCGTACTGCACGCATACGCGTTGCCTTCGCCGCACAACTACACTTGTTTGCCGCACAGTTTTCACTTTTCTTTCTCTCTCTCCCAATCCTAATTCTCTCTTGTTATTTTATCTTTATATTCTTCTTTTCTCTCACTATTTGTTTTTATTTTCAGTTTTTCTTTGCTTGAGGACAAGCAAACCTTTAAGTTTGGTGTTGACGCTTCGCTTATGGGTTTTCTGGCACAAAAGAGAGGCGAATCATCTTCACGGAGGAGCACAACCTAAAGAATAAAGCGACCACTAGGATAACTAAGGTGATTGAGTTCCTTTCATTCTATATTCCTTCCCACTTTTACTATGTTATGTTCCGGTTTCCTACTATTTTTCCTGGTTGTTGCATGACCCTTTATTAGTTAAATTCCTAGGTTCTAGTTTAGTTTTCTCTTAATTGCTTTAATTCTGAAAAGATGTCTCATATATTACTCACTGAGCTTAAATTCAAATAAAAAAACAAAAAGAAGTGATGTATTGCATGAGAAATTGACTTTATAATTAGGAGTAGTCTTATTTACTTAAATGTGGTGGTATTTTCTGTAACTCTGAATGCATGACATGAACAGTACATATTTAAATTTGAATCAAAGAATGTTGATGTACAAGGAACAAGAATTTAGAAAATTATTATGATTTCTCTGAATATAATGAAAGTTTAATCCTTGAAGCAAAAGAAACAGCAAAAGAAAGGAAAAAAATAAATAAAAGCAAGGTCCAAGGCTCTGAGCATCAATGACTAGGGAGGTCAGACATGATTAAAAGCTCAAAGAGTTGTTTCCCTAGTCACATGCTTGTGATGTTCTTGTGTCAGGTAATCCTTGAGACAAAACATTTAGAGTTGAGATCAACTGCAGAGTACGCCAAAGGCTTTGAGCACCACTGTCTGGGAGTGACTAAATATATATATATATATATATATATATATATATATATATATATATATATATATATATATATGTATAAAGAGAGTTCCCTAGTTAAGTGTTTGTGGTGTTTCTGTGTCAAGTAAAGCTTGAGACAAAACATTTAAAGTCACGGCTAGGCTCAAGGTGCAAAGCACCAAAGAAAAAAATTGCTGTGTTCAAGGATTAAATTGAGTTACAAAAGATCAGAGAATTCATAATATTATCCAGATTCTAATTCCGAATGACAATGACATCCTTCTGATTCAAAGGAGAGTGAGATGCCAAAACTATTCAGGATTGCAGTTGTAAACCCCACTATAAGAAGAGACATGAGCTTAATTGAACTCTCATTCTCATGAAAATTCAAATCCTAAGCCTATATTAGTTTTGGTTGCTTGAGGACAAGCAACAATTCAAGTTTGGTGTTGTGATGCGTGAGCATCTTTCCTATCTTTTCCTAGTGAATTTGCATCTAATTTGTTGAGTTTAATCAAGAATTAATTATATTTTAGCCACTACGGATGCTATTTTGAGTTTTGTGCAATACTGTTTATTTTAGGTAGCATTCGGCTGGATTTGATGGAGTTTCTACAGCACAAGAATCAAAGGAGATGGTAGCGAGGAGTGACGCGCACGCGTGCCTGACGTGTGCGTGTGATTTGGAGGTATCCATGGTGACACGTACGCGTGATTTGGAGCTTTCCACGGCGACGCGTGTGCGTGACTGACGCGGACGCGTGATTTGAAGAATTGCTCAGCGACGCCTGCGCATGACTGACGCGTACGCGTGACTCGCGAAAAAGACCATCGACGCGTACGCATGACATGCGCCACGTATAGAAAACGCAGAAAAATGCTGGGGGCGATTTCAGGGCTATTTTGACCCTGTTTCAAGCCTAGAAAACACAGATTAGAAGCTGCAGAATGGACAAAACAAGTGGTCCCCACCCATCAACTAAAGACTTGTTAATTAATTCAAATTTAAATTCAAATCTTATTTTTAGGAAAAGATATTATTATTTTTAATTTTAATTTTTGAAATTAGATTTTAAAATTTTTAAGATTAGATATAAAAGGGAGAAACTTTCCTTCCCTAGAGAACATTTTTCCATTCCAATTTACAATCCTATTTTTCTTCTCTGAACCATGAGCAACTAATCCTTCATTGTTAAGGTTAGGAGCTCTGTCTATTTGTATGGATTGATTTTGTTGCTTTTTCTATTTTAATTTATGTATGGATTTATAATTTAAGAATTGTTTTTGCTCTTTATCTTATGAATTTGGGTGGAACGGAGGTATGACCCTCTTTCTATTTGAGTTCTTGTAAAACTTGGAAAAGCTCTTTACTTGAACAACAGCTTGAAAACAATTTCTCCTAAATTTTAATTATTTGGATTTAACAAGATATGTGACATATAATCCTCTTATTTTTGGGTAATTTGAATTTTTGTGGCGTTTAAACTGGAATTTGAACTTCACCCTCTAATTGGAATTAATTGACCAACGCATTGGCAGTCGATGAATTTTAGAGGAGACTAGGAAGGTCTAAGGAATTAGGGTCTAGTCACATATAGTTTTCCATAAATTAAATCCTATAGGATTAAAATAGTTAGTAATAAAAGTTTATCCAAAAAAATAGATAACTCTGAAACTTTAACTACTTTCTCCATATTTCATTCCCAACTCAATTACTTTACTATTTTAATTTCTGCACAATTATTTAATGCTCTTTGAACACTCAACATACTATTCTGTTTATCTAACTGAGTAATTTAATCAACCATTGTTGCTTGATCCATCAATCCTCATGGGATCGACCCTCACTCACCTGAGGTATTACTTGGTACGACCCGATGCACTTGCCGGTTAGTTTGTGGGTTGTAAAATACCGCACCAATGAGCAGATATTTTATACGCTTTTTGGCATAGTTTTCATGTAGTTTTTAATAGGTTTTATTTTGTTTTTATTAAGTTTTTACGGGTTTTAGTGTTAAATTCACATTTTTTTATTCTACTTTGAGTTTGTGTATTTTTGTACCATTTCAAGTATTTTCTGGCTGAATTTGAGGAGCAGGAGCAGAAGTCTGATTCAGAGACAGAGAAAGCACTGCAGATGCTGTCCAAATCTGACCTCCTTGCACTCGGAAGAGATTTTCTGGAGCTACAGAACTGCAAATGGAGCATTCTTAATAGCTATTAAAAGATGACTTCTAGAGCTTTCCAGCAATGTATAATAGTTCATACGTTGTTTCGGATTAGAAGGTCCAAAACTGGCGTCTAACGCCAGCTTCCTACCCTCTTTCTGGCATCCAGCACCCAAAGAGTAGAGCCCAATGTCTAAACGCCCAGAGAGGACTCCCCAACTGGTGTTCCACGCCCAAAATACTCACCAAGTGGGCCTCAGTAGTAGATTTTATCACTAAAAAGACAGTTTTACCCATACTAGTCATTAGTTTAGTATTTAAGGAATTTAATTCATGTTATTCGAACACTTTTACTTTAGTTTTACCATCATACACATTTATCATTGTATTTTACCTCAGTATAAGTTTCTAAACCTCATAAGTTAAGAGGAGGAGCCCTGTTGAGCCCTATGAATTAATAAAAGTATTACAATTTCTTCACCGATCCGTGTTTGATCTATTTCTAAGATGTATATCTGATCTTCATCGTGGTGAATAGGATAATCTGATAAATTAGCTATGTTCATCACATTAAGACGAATATGCCTGACAAACACCCGCGTCTACTTGGGTTTGTGTGAATACGTGACTGGAAAGCACGAGCAATGACTATGTTTATATATCTCTCAGACGGTTAATCCACGATTTCGTTGGGGACTTCTCGAGACACCAGTTTAGCCAATTTCCAGGGAGATTATGGTTTTTGTGGTATAGGCTAGAATCCAAAGAAGCAGTGTTCTCTGATCCTGAAGATTTGACCTTGTCTGTGACATTTTGAGTAGGATCGCCAAGAGAATGACTTGCTAGCGCTTCACCCTTCATCAGATTGGATGACCACGGCCAATGGCTTTCAATCTGTAGCAGAGGAGATCAATGACCACGGCCTATGGCGTTGATCACATACAGCCTATCATAGAAGAGATCACTCACAAGTAGAGAAGATAGTACTACCAGAATTAATTCAGAAAGACTAAGCAACTCCAACCCTTACATATTCTCTTTTCATAGTTTACACGACTTCTGAGTTCTAATTATCCTGTTTATTTCTTCCCTTTTCTCTTATGCAATTAAAAATATCATACCAACATCTCCTACTCTTTCATCTGCTTGACTAAGACCTGCAGGATAAGCATAGCTTACTTCAAACCACAATCCTCGTGGGATCGACCCTAACTCACACAGGTATTACTTGGACGACCCAGTGCACTTGCTGGTACAACAGTACGAAGGTGTGGGGATTCGTGCTACCAGCCTCCCGGGGTTAACGACCAATCCGAAGTCATCGCATCGAGATTCAACCTCGTGAAATGATCTGGCCAGTCATATGGTCGAGAAATGACAGGCTATGTCAAAGCGATCTGTGTGTCATCGTAGTAGTTCATCTCTTCTTCCTTGTCACCATCATCAGGAATTTCAGGTGGTTCTTCATCAACATCATCTCCGTCATTTGGGTTAACTTCATACTCATCCATCGTCGAATCTCTTATAGCAGAACCATCATGACTTTCAACACCATCGTCCATTAAGTCAACATTATGAACTTCAACATTAGACCCCTCCTTACTACCCTCAGGTGGCATATGTAGATCCACCATAGTCTTTCTGATAGTTCGTCTAACAGCTCCACTCAATGGACTATCATCGATAGTATCTACAGATGATCCTTGGCCACCCACCTCAACGAGATACACGAATAATTTCAACAGATGAACATTTGTCCGTCGGTTGTGCGACGACCTTCTAAGCCGTACATCCTCATCATCGCACAAACGGTACCTAATTTAAGACAACAAAAATATTTCTCACAACCATGGTCTGATAAATATAATATTGATAGAGACAATACAATTGTAATATACCTTTTATAAAACAAACTCCCATCTACTTCGGTCGGATATCTGTAGTAAATTTTTTCATCCTTTTTGCCTCTTGATGCCCGACGGAATACACTATCAAATTCTTCAAAGCTGTTAGACTGTCGACTTCCGGTGTCATATAGATAATTATCGGTTGCTCCGATCTAAAAATGATAAAACCTTCTTCGTCATACACTATTTCACCATCGTAATGAATGGATAACAATGAATTTCTTGATATCGTAGAGAAAATGTCTACAGTAAGAGAAAGAAAATGAACAAGGATATTGTGCTTTTCTGATTTACTCTCCAACCGGCATATACGATGAACTTGCCCTTATTACAAAAAAAATCGTATTCTAAAAAATAAAGTTAAAATATTTTGTTTGGAAAAATAAATAAATTTTTATTTTATTTAAGAAAAAATCCAATGTTATGGATAATGGGTAAAATCAATTAAAAACAACAATAGTTAATAATACATGTATTGACAAATAAGATCTACTTAGATATATTAAATAAAAGTAGAAAAATTGAAAATATCAATTTTCAACAAAACATGTATTAAAAATATGAATAAAATAAAAAATATAAAAATTCAAAAAAAAAATAAAAAAGTTACCAAATCAGAAGTCAAAGACTGAATTTTAAAATATAACTATTGATTGATTACATTATTCATTTTCTCAAAAAAAAGTTCTTTTATTTTTAGAAATTCAATAAATATTGAGTTCTCGTTGGTTAGAGAAATTTTTTTTTCATATTTGAATATTTTTATCAACACTTATATTTTTCAAAAATATTTTTATGGTTTCAGAAAATAAATTAAACTTCTGCAATGAAGGTCATTAATAAATTATTCTTACTATCGTCGTGGTCGTCGTCGATCATTTGGTCCTATTCATCTAGGAAATCATTTTTTTTTGTCTAAGTGGATTGGATGGTCCTATTCATTTAGGAAATCATTCATTTTTTTTTGTCTAAGTGGATTGGATAGCTTCCAATCCTAAACATTACACCTATATATTACACACTCACACAATCTACTCACACACTACATGAGAGTACACACAAATAATTCAATATTCTTCCACTAAGATTTGAACCCGGTACAACTCAATGGGAGGCAAATAAAATTGCCATTTGACCCAGGCCTCGACTGCCCACGGAATCATTTTAAAAAACATGCATGATCCTATCTGTTGTTTTTGGTTATATGCATTCATTAAGTGCTCTTAAGACCCTTGAGTTAAAAAAAAAAATGTGAAGGCTTAGGGGTGTAGTAGCTCTAGTGCTACTGTTGTGGGCCTAGTAGGCCTTGGGTGATGTTCAATATTGTTCATCCTACAATATTCGCACTATTCCGAAAATGCCCTTCCATTAGGACCCTGGACTACAATTTCTTTCACGTCTCTGTTCTAAAATGTAAAATCCTTCGTGGTCACCATCTGAAAGACTGAAACTATTATATAACCATTTTAACAACCCCAAAATTGTAAAATTCCTGCCTCGTATTAATATTTTCTTGATCCTAACAGAAAGTGGTGATTGGCTAATTTGGCGTTTGGATTTTTTCCCAGCAATGGCAAAAACTTGCAAGTCGCAAGAAGAAATCGCGAACGATGCGATCAAGAACGCTTTGAAGGCTCTACGGAAGCGGCATTTGCTCGAAGAAGCCGCTCATCGCCCCGCTTTTGAAGCTCTCTCAAGACCCATCGCTTCCCAGGTCCCTCTTCCCCTTTCTCAAATTACTCACTTTAAACAATTTTATTATTAATGCTTATATTAGGGATTCTTGAATTGGTCATAGAGTGAATTGCAATTTCGAATTTCCTATCCCTAGTTATATTTTACATATTGTTCAGTAACAGCTCTGAAAAGTTGTTGACTTTTGATAATTCACAATTATAAGCACAGCATTTGTCTGTTAATTTTGTTGCTTGGATTGTGTCCTGTGTGCGTTTAATTGTTTGAGTGATTTTGTGAAGTTGAATTTGGTTATGTATTTGTTTGTGTGCCTTTTGAAGGGTTCTGAGTGGAAAGAGAAAGCAGAGAGTCTTCAGTTAGAACTTCAGCAATGCTACAAAGCTCAGTCTCGGCTGTCCGAGCAGCTTGTTGTCGAAGTAGCCGAGTCTAGAGCTTTGAAAGCTTCGGTCCAGGTGAAAGAAACTGCAATTGCCGAAATGCAAAAGGAGTTGACCGAAGTGAGGTTGCGCGCGATATTTCTTCCTTGTTTTAACAGCCATTGATACCTTATTTTCTTCTTATAAGTTGTGCTGTTGTAGAAATTGATCACTGCTTAACTTTGCAGGGAAGAGCGCTCTCAATTAAAGTTGGACTTGGAACAAAAGATTAAGGCTCTTGAATTGGTTATGAGTGAGAATTCGGAACTCAAAGCACAACTAGAGCAGATGACTACCAAAGCCAACAAAGCCGAAGCTGAAAATAAGATGTTGATTGATCGTTGGATGTTAGAAAAGATGAAGGATGCTGAACGCCTCAATGAGGTACAATACAATATCTTCCTATTCGTCATATGTACTTTATGGCATTAGATATTCAGTATTGCTGTACACACTCTATGAGGATGAATATGACTTTGGCATGACCTGATACTCAAGATTATACTATGTCATGATGTCACACTGTCAAATTTGTGCTAAATGTCATGTATACATTGCATGTACTTTTTAACTTACTTTCCAATTGCTTGAAATTTGAACCTCTTCCAGTAGTTTATTTTCTTTTAAAGGAGTTAAAATGTATAGAAATCAAATTAATTCTGGTTGCTCTATGATTCTAAGTCCTTGCTTTTTGTCAATTCAGCTAATAATATATTACTGTATGTAGGCTAATGCGCTGTATGAAGACATGGTTCAGCGGCTAAAAGCCAGTGGTTTAGAACAACTTGCTAGGCAGCAGGTGGATGGCATAGTTCGTCGAAGCGAAGAAGGTGCTGAATTCTTTTTAGAGTCGAATATCCCTTCCACATGTAAATACAGGCTCAATGCACATGAAGGTGGTTGTGCTGCCATATTGTTTGAGTATAATTCTAGTAGATTGATCACTGGGGGACAGGATAGGTCTGTTAAAGTGTGGGATACAAATACAGGAACTGTAAGTTCTAATCTTCATGGCTGCCTTTGTTCTGTGTTAGATCTCACTATCACCCATGATAATCGATCTGTCATTGCTGCAAGCAGCTCAAACAACTTGTATGTTTGGGATCTCAATTCAGGCCGAGTCCGTCATACCCTTACTGGCCACACCGAAAAAGTTTGTGCTGTTGATGTTAGCAAGGTTTCAAGTCGTCATGTTGTCAGTGCGGCTTATGATCGTACTATAAAAGTTTGGGACTTGATGAAAGGCTACTGCACTAACACAATCATTTTCCACAGCAACTGCAATGCTCTTTCCTTCAGCATGGATGGGCAGACCATATTTTCTGGACATGTTGATGGTAATCTTCGGCTATGGGACATTCAGACCGGCAAGCTACTTAGTGAGGTTGCTGCACATTCACTTGCTGTCACATCAATATCCCTTTCTAGAAATGGAAATGTTGTATTGACCAGTGGAAGGGATAACTTGCATAATTTGTTTGATGTGCGATCATTGGAAGTTTGCGGCACTCTGAGAGCCTCAGGTAACAGAGTGGCTTCTAATTGGAGTCGCTCCTGTATTAGCCCAGATGACAATCATGTTGCTGCTGGATCTGCTGATGGTTCTGTCTATATTTGGTCGATATCTAAAGGCGATATTGTCAGTACTCTGAAGGAACACAGTTCTTCTGTTCTGTGTTGTAAGTGGAGTGGAATGGGGAAACCCCTAGCTTCAGCTGACAAGAATGGAACTGTTTGCGTCTGGACATGATGGCCTTTCATTCACTCCTTGGAATACACTAGCAGAATATGATCCCAACCACAAACAAGGAGTAAAAGAAATGAAGCTTGCATATACATGTAAGGGATAGTGATAAAGCTCAATAAGTTTTGATATTTTCTGGTTCAATTCTTTATTAAACATTTATATGTGCACACGGGTTATACCATCAAAATTGGCAATGATGCATATAGTAATGTTTAACAGAAAACAATTACAACTAATCTCTCGATATGCTAATTGGAGCTTGAAATTTGATTATATCACTGTTGTAATTTGAGATTGATGCAATTTATCTGATATTACACAGCTTTCTTCCTAACTGTTAATAGAAGTTTATTTCTTTTTATCAATGTTAATGTTTTTAGCACAATTAATAGGAAGGAATTATATATGATCACTTAATGAGTTAATACTCAAAATGGCCCATCAAATTGGACCCCTGACTCAATTAGGCCTTCCAATTTCCAATTGACTCATTGTATCCCCGAAACTTGAAGGTGTAACTCAAAGTTGGCTCTTTAGTATCTCCGTCACCGGAGAAATGATATGGCACATTTAGTTGACACTTGGTACTTTCAACGGTTATATGATGTGGCCAAAATCTTAGAGGCATCAATTTAGCTCCTAACGATTTGAACATAAAAACCTAGCAAGAGTCCCACATCTCCCAAATTGAAGTCATTTCTGGTGTTTTGGGGAGGATGTTGGGGAGAAGTAGGAAAGCTTCTGGGAGCTCTAGTAGATCTCGTTCGCATGGTAGTTGGGTGAGGAATGCACATCATGTTAGAGATAGGAAGGTTTCACATTGGTGTGGTTGTGGGTTGCGACCCGTTCTTTGTTGGTCTAGGATGGATACGAATCCAAAGAGATCATTTTATAGATACCTTAATTATAATGTGAATTGGTTGAATGCTTGCTACTTGATTCTGTGTCTTATTTCCTCAATGCTTCTTAGTTTGGTAATTGTTCTTTTCCTCAATGTCTTATTTTGCTACTTTCACGGTGTGTTTCTGTGTAGCGTGTAAAGTAGCCAATTATGCTGATCCAAAATGACGGTTTCGATTCCATTTTTGGCCAGTTCTGGAACGGTTGCTGGTCCATCATCTGTAAAAAGTCTCACTTTATCAGTAACTTCATTGACAGCAAGCAGAATTTTGTTTGAAGAACTAGAATCCTTATGTATTACAATCCGAAGCGGCTGATTTGCTCCAGGTTCTTGAGATGCAGCAGGTATGGATATGTTCCCACTGAATAAGGAAGAGGAAAGTATCACTGCATCATATTCTTGTAATAAACGTGAATAATATCCACCACGTTCTGTAACTCCATCCCCAAGTAAGTTCAAAAAATTCCCTTTGACAGAAAGAGAATATCTGCAAAGCAGAAAAGGCAATGCTATGAAATGCATATCATTATATGCTAAAAACCAAAATTTCAATGTGCACCAACAGAACAAACGTGCCTGAATGAGTGTGTTCGGAAACATGTTTGGACGGGCTAGAAACAATTCTAGAATTGATTTTTGAAGGAATCAATTTTTTTACAATAGCTTTCAGAGAAACTACCAAATATAAATCACTTTTATATCATAATCTGTTTTGCAGAATTAATTCTACCTAGATTCAACTCTAGAAAAGTAGAACCAAAACCATTGATGATAAGCAAGAAGAGGATTAAATTACCTCAATGTAAGGAGAGGTTTTCCGGTTAACATGCGATGAACAATGTCCTCGTTAAGGCTCTTGCATAACTCTTCCTCTACACTGACAACAACTTCAATACCTGCATCTCTCAATCTAGCCAACCCTTTAGATTCCACAAGGGGATTTGGATCTACCATCCCAGCCACCACTTTTTTCACTTTGGCTTTGATTAAAACTTCAGTGCAAGGTGGAGTCCTTCCGAAAATGATTACAGGGTTCTAAGTTCACATAGGCCGTGGCATTCTCCGCCAAATCACCAGCATCTCTCAAGGCAAACACCTGAAAATTCCCATCTACTTTCTCAGCATAATCATCACCAAAGGCATTCACTTTCTAAACTTTGAGCTAGCCATTGTACCCGACTTTTCTCGACTTTTTTGGCCACTAATGGTGTGTGGAGAATTTCTCGGATCAAGCTTCTATTGTTGCATTGTTGTCAAACTCTCGAGTTAACTCGTAAACTCGTACAAGTTTACGAGTTTAGGTAGTGAAATTGAGTTAACTCGGATACAAACTCATTTTTTAGTAGACTCGGGTAGAATCGGTAGAATCGTGTAAACTCGGTCAAAATCACGAGTTTGAGAGCGAGTTTGCGAGTTTGCTTTCAGTGCTGGTTTTGGCAAAAAATGACGTGACTTCGGCCCAAAAAAAAAAAGAATAACGTTATATGTTATACTAATCCAGTAACACATAACCCTAAATGACTAAATCCCTAATCACTATTCTCTCAGCTTTCTCCCTCTCCGTAGTTTTTTCACTCTTCAATTTTCACCGCTGTTCGCCGTCGGTTGCTTGCGTCCCCGAACAGTCGTACGTTGCTCTCTACTCTCTCCTCTCAGTGCTCTGCTTCTCTTTACCATCACTGGATTTTGATTTGATGCACTAGGAGCCTCTGCCATCCACCGCACTGGTTCGTTCGTCTCATTGTCACTGTTTGTCGTGTCGTCTGCAGCTCTACAGTCCATCGTGCTGTCGTGGTTTGTTCGTGCACCGTCCGTTCGTTCATCCACCGTTCGTGCATAACTCCGCTGCAGTGCCGTTTTGGCTTGCTCCTCTTACCTCTATTGTGCTTCGCTGTTGCTCACCGTTTCTCACTCTCTGGGTTTGCATCGTGACTCCATCTCTGCACTACACGAACATAATTGTGCTGCATCTCTAGGTTTACAGATAGCTGTTGTGGTTTGTTCCATTCAGGTTTTTTTTCTAAATTTTATTGCTTGCCTTTTATGTAGTTTAAAGATTTAGGCAGTTAGTAAATTACAGTGCTTTGATTATGGTTCAACTTCAATGTTCACAGTTGTTATTTAGGGATAACATAGAAAATGAAAAGTTAATAACAACATATAATTGATAACTAAATTAGGGTGATAGTGTTTATTTAGGGACAACATTGATAATTTGATTATTTGATATTCTTGCTTTAGGTACCAATATCTGAGAATGTTGTTTAAAGAAAATGATAAATGATGATTTTGATGAAGACGATGAAGATGTTATTGATGTCATGGAAGATGAAGATATTAGAGGATTTCAATTTAAGTTTATTAGAAGTTTAGAACTTTTAGTTGTGTGTGTTGTATGTTATACTAATTACATAAATATAATTGTAATGGATTTGAACTTGTGTTCTAAAATACTTGTGTGCTACTACTTTAGTTTATTATGTGCTTTAAATTTGATATTGTTAATTTTAAATGATATATATATTTTGAAAATTTTTTGTAATAGGTAAACTCGTACGAGTTTACTTAGACTCGCGAGTTTGACAACCTTGTATTGTTGCCCCTGACTTGTTGCTGGCCAACTTGAAGAGGGCGTCAACTCAGATATTGCACTCCTGAGCTATATGTCGGACCTTTGTCTTCGGAAATTGAGCTAATTGTTCTAGTGTTTCTTCTAAATACCTCTTCATGTTAGAATTTTTAGCCTAATAGGTCCATTGACTTGAGAGGTTACCACTTGAGAATCACTAAACATAATCAACTTTATTGCCCCGATCTCTTTGGCTAGTTTCAAGCCACAAGGTAATGCTTTGTACTATGCTTGATTGGAGGCCAAAAACTTGAATTTTAATGAAAGCTCTATCCCAGTTCCTTCTTCACTCTCCAGAACGACTTCTACTCCACTTCTAATTTTATTGGATGATTCATCCACATATAAATTCCAAATTGTAAGACTTCTTTGGGTTTCGGTGTACTCGGCTACGAAGTTGACGAGGTATTGGGATTTTATTGCTGTCCAAGTCTCATACCTTAAGTTGAATTCAGGTAATTCTATCTCCTATTATAGCATTCGACCTACAGTGTCTGTCTTTTGGAGGATATGCTTCATGGGTTGATTAGCTCGGACTTTTGTGGTATGAGTTTGGAAATAAGGTCAAAACCTTCTAGAAGTAAGCACGAGGGCATACGCGAACTTCCCTATTTTCTGATAATTTAGTTTTGTCCCTTGTAAAGCCTTGCTAATAAAATAAATCAGTTGTTGCCCGTTCTTATCTTCTCAGACTAAAGCTAAGGCTATGACTCTACTTGCAACTACTAAGTACAACACGAGTTCTTCCCTTGGAATAGGTCGGGTGAGTATTGGTGGCTGACTAAAGATGTTTTTGAAGTCTTGAAAAATTTCCTCGCATTCTTGAGTCCATTCAAATTTGCATAATTTCTTAAGTATTGAGAACAGGAGTAGAGACTTCAGCGCTAATCATGATAAGAATATGGATAGGGCGCTAGCCTTTCATTTAATTGTTGAACTTCCTTGAGATAGGTCGGGCTTTTCATCTTGAGAATTGCTTTGCATTTGTTTAGATTGGCTTCAATGGCCCTTTGAGTGAGCATGAAGTTTAGGAACTTCCCGACTTCTACTACAAAAGTACATTTTGGGGAATGTAGTCTCATCCCATGTTCTATAGTTGTGTTGAATACTTCAGACAAGTCGGACAAGAGGGTGGCATCTTCCTTTATTTTGACAAACATGTCATCAACGTAGATTTCTATCAGCTTACCAAGGTGGGATGAAAACACCTTATGCATTAGCCGTTGATAGGTGGCTCCAGCATTTTTTAATCTAAAAGGCATTATTATATAACAATAGTTGGCCTTTGGGTGATGAATGAGGTATTTTCTTGGTCCGACTTATACATCAGAATTTGATTGTACCCCGAATATGCATCCATAGAAGACAAGTATCGATATCCTAAAACTAAATCTACCAAGGTATTAAATGTTGGGAAGTGGGTACGGGTCTTTAGGACAGGCTTTATTGATGTCGGTATAATCGACACACATTTTTCACTTTCCGTTCGGTTTTTTCACGAGTACCATATTAGCCAACCACAAAGGGTATTTCACCTCTCTTATGAATCCAGTTTCTAATAAAGCTAGTACTTTTTCTTCCGCGACTTGTGCTCTTTAAGAACCGAGCTTTTGTCGTCTTTGTTGAACAGGTCATGAGGTTGGGGTGTATCCCAAGCATGTCGGAGGTTTTCCAAGCAAAGAGGTTAGAGTTTTGTTTTAAGAGTTTAACGAGATCTGTTTTTAATTCTTTATTTATCCAGGTTAGCTCCTATGCTTGTTTTCTCTGCCAGATCTCTGATTTGAACCTCTTTGGTGTTTTCACCAGGTTGAGGTCGTAGTCCTTCTCGAGCTCGGACACCACCCAATTCAATGGTGTTAACTTCATTTCCTTTAATACTTTTCTGTGAATTCAAGCTCTCGTTATAGCATTTTCATGCCAGCCTCTAATCTCCTCATATGGTAGCAATTCCTTCTGAAGTCGGGAATTTCATGTTGAGATGAGGAATGAAAACAACCGTAGCTAGTCGGTTCAAGATTTTTTGACCTATTAATGCATTATATGCTGATGTCATGTTGACCACAATGTAGTCTAAATTCAAAGTTCTGGATATAAACCCTTTACCAAAAGTGTTATGCAAGGAGATGAAGTCGAGAAGTCGGATGGATGTGTCTCCTAACCTGAAAAGATTATCAGGATAGGTTATTAATTTTCTCTCTTCTAGTCCTAGCTTGTCAAAAGTAGGTTGGAATAAGATGTCGGCTGAACACCCCTGATCTACCAGAGTTCTGCAGAGATTTGCATTGGTAAGTATCTTTATGTTCACAGCCAGATCATCATGCCCTGGGGTTTCTCCTTTAATGTTTTCTTTGGTGAATGAGATTGTGGGTAAATCGAAACCTTCGCATTCTTCACCGACTTGATAAACTTCTTTTTTATGCCTTTTATAGGAAGACTTGGTTATCCATTTTCCAGCAAATCCTCCAACTATCACGTGGATATGCCTTTCAAGGGTTTGTGGTGGCCAATCTCGTCAACCCCTGTATTTATCACCACTCTTCCTTTTTTTTGGATCGTCCAATCTCTCTGCAAGATATCTTTCTAACCGACCTTCTCTGGTCAGTTTTTCTATTATATTTTTCAAGTCATAGCAATCATTCATGGAATTCTCATATAGTTTGTGATACTCACAGTATTATGTCCAACTTCCAGCTTTCTTGTTCTTGATAGGAAGAGAGGGTAGGAGATTTTCAGTGTGGCAAATCTCTCTATAAATATCGACAAGAGAAACTCAGAGCATGGTGTAATTATGATAGGCTTGTCCAAGTTGTATTCATCCTTTTTCTTTGCTTCTTTATCTTTATCTTGAACTTGATAAAGAAGGGTTTGCTTTGGACTCTCTGAGTTGAGAATTTTTCTCCATATTGATGTACTTTTTCGCCCGTTCTTGTACTTCGTATAGAGAGGTCGGATGTCGCTTAGATATAGATTGAGAAAATGGCCCTTCCCTGTGGCTGTTAACCAAACCCATTATCACTACTTCTGTTGGTAAATATTGAATCTCCAAACAAGCTTTGTTGAACATTTTCATATAAGCTCGGAGAGTTTTCCTGATTTCTTGTTTAACCCCTAAGAGATTTGGAGCATGCTTGACTTTGTCCTTTTGAATTGAGAATCTGGTAAGGAACTTCTTTACTAGATCGTCAAAACAAGTTACTGACCTAAGTGGTAAGCTATCAAACCACTTCATCACCGCTTTGGTTAATGTCGTTGGGAAAGCCTTGAAATGGATCACATCAAACGCTTTGGCCAGGTACATCAGACATTTAAACTTACTCAGGTAGTGTCTTTGGTCGGTCATTCCGTTATAAAGGTCCATGTCAGGGCTTTTAAAATTCCTGGTGAAATTAGCCCGCATGATCTCTTCTATGAATGGATCTTCTCCTCCAAAAGGGCTTTTCTCCCAATCCGCACGGTTTCTCAGACTTCGAAGATCAACCTCTAGTTTCGAGAGCTTTTCTTTTAACTCTCTTCTTCAGTGTACCTCCTTTCGCAAATCTCTTTCAACTTCTCTTTGTCGCTTGATCTCCTATTCAAGTTGCTCTAATTGGCCATGGTGCCCCGTGTACGAGTCTCATCCCATGATCTCGGTTGGATGCGGGAGCTCTTCATTCTCTGGAGAATGTATTTTTGAATTGATTCTCCTAGGTGGAGGATTTTTCAATGTTCCTTCCCCATTAGGACCACTCAATATATTATGTCATGGAGGTATCATGAGTGCTTGGTCATCATTATGAGATTCTGGTTCTGATTCAGATGCCGTATAACTGTCTTCAAACTGATTTTCTGCCATGATTAGGTGTAGACCTCCAGGTGTCCCTGGCAACGGCGCCAATACTTTAAGGGTTACCTGAAACTGGGTTGCTTTTCGGCCTAAACGTAAGGTCCAAACTCCTTTTGGCAGCGTCTAACTTCTATTGGTGTCGAGGTGCCGCCGTCCAGTTCCTCGTGAGGAGGTAGAGGCTGGTACCTGCAAAAGACTCCGATGCTTAAATTAGCAAGGGTTTTATGCAAATTTTTAATAAATTGGGTTCTAAATATACCTGAGGGTGTCAATGTATTTATAGTAGAATAAATAACCACATTTTAGAGTAGTTCCACCTTTGATGATGAATGATCATTCTCTTTTTCTAGGGGAGTTGTTGAGATATCCCTTCTAGACAAGTAAGAGATATCTTAGGAGTTGATTACTTATTTAGATAAGTATGATTGTACTGCTGTCGCCATATCTGACCTCTATGAGGTCGGGTAAGAGTGAATGAGGTCAGTCCTCTTAAGTGGGCCGTTATTCATTTTAGCCTTGGAAATATTTATGGGTTAGAGTATGAACACAAATTTAGTGGTTATAGCTAATAAGTAGTGTTATTTTTTTATTTTACGGTATTCCCCAATCTAGTACCGGATAGATCATATGTTATTGCTTTTACCAAATAAAGCCATCCATTTTAACCTTTTTTTTGCCTAAATTTTATATTTGAAATCCATAGTTTTGAGACAGATTCATGCGTTTATGCAATGGATGCAGAATGGCTAATCTAGTAGTGTCCATTTACCCCCTCTAGCTCGCTTTGTGACAAGCAATGGCAAGGATGGTAGTGGCAATCCACCACTAGTACCCTCCAATTACGAGTGGATAGTACACACGGGATATAAAGCTTTTTTTTTTTAATTCTCGCTTTGTTTTATTCAAAGCTTTTGATTTTTGTAACAGTGGCATTTAGTAACTGTTCTATTTTTTTTTAAGTCCCTAGTTTTGAGTATTGTTCGCGCAATTTTATCATTTGAATTTTGATTTAACATTGATGTCGTTGTTGATCATATATTTTAATTTCCTTTCTATAATTCACATAACTCTTGTTTTGGTTTACTTTATTTTGTAGCTTCATTGTATACGCACTCTTGCGCATTAAAATAAAATTTCTTAGGGTAAAATTGAATTGAATCGATCATATATTGTTCTAAGGCATATTCTATTTCTAACAAGATATATATAACAACATTCAAGAGATGTGGCCAATTTTCATTATGGTGCTGCCAAAGGAGCTTTGTCCAGCAATTTTGCTGTATGTTTTAACCAATCTTTTTACATTTGGCTTTTCAATTAGTCACATTATCCACCTTGAAGTTATATAAATATATATGGTCTATATTTAAATTATAAATTATAGTCTATTAAAATAGAATTATACTTGAGTCACGTCTTAAAGTTTCATAATACAATTTGGGACAATTAAAAATTGAGGAGCCAAATTGAGTTAGGGATCTATTTTCAGAGGACATTTTGAGTATTAATTCTCACTTAATCATGTTTTTCCTTAAATTACCCCAAAAAATAGGATTATCTATGTTTAGTATATTCATTTTTGATAGATATTGCTTCATATCAGTTGAGAAAGAAAGCTAGGAAGCTTTGCTAAGTATGGGTATTTAACATTAATGAAAAAAATGAATAAAATTAAACGTTAAAAATATTTTTGAACAAAATTATTAATATTAGAGACTAAAAATATACTAGTAGTGCCCCCGCACGATGCGCGAACGCTCTGAATAATCGGCAAGAATCATGGTAATTGAATTTGTAGGAAAAATAAAAGCTAATTATTGAAAAAAAAAGAGAAACATTAAGAGATAATAATTTCAATTTACAACTATGCATTCAAGGTATTTTGATAACATACTAAAGTTTATAAGTTTAGATAGTATGCCTAATAAAAAACAAAATACAAAGTGTAAAAATACAAATTCACATAGAGAAAATTTTTTCTTCCTCTTGAGTCTTGTTCTAAATCCTGAAAATATCAAAAGTTAACATTATTAGAAAAATGATTTATTTTTATAATGGAACATTTTTTCATAGTTTTGGTAATAAAATTTTTATAGTAGAATATAAAACTGCTGAAATAAGTTATTTAATTCCTAAACAATTAGTATGATAAAAACAATTTAGTTAGTTGTACCAATACCGATGGAGTAGGTTGATATTGAGAATTGCAGATGAAATCAAATATTTCTAAATATTTCATGATAAATTATATTGTTTGTTCAATGCAGTTGGTTGAGTTATCATGATATATAAGAATTTTGAGCTTATTCTTGCTAGTAATGGCATAAGAGAGCATTAAAGAAAATTGCTTGCGTTGGAATTTGAATGACAATCTATTATCTGATGGAGTCAATCTCATCCTAGGAATGTAAATCTTTTGACCAGTGTTGTTCTCTAATGAGATCTTTGCTTCAATGACCTTGTTTTTAAATGTTGTAATGATTAATTTAGTTTCGTTACATAACTTGGCAGAATGATCAATATTTCTGATAAACATAATAGAATAATCTTGCTTGAATTACAATTCATGATTTGGAAATCTAGAATATTAATGTTGCTAAAAGTTTTGGAGTATGCATGCTAGTATAAATGTTATTATTTCCTTCTTCAAAGCAGGGAATCAGAACTCAAGTATGTTTTGGCATCATTTTTTATTCAAGGAAAGCATGTAATTATTCACTTCTTCAACAACATTAATAGTTGGAACTAAAATTGCTCAACCTTCTAAATGGCACAAATTTGTAGAGTTATATAGATAGTCACTATAAATAGTGTGAGCAATTGCTTCAATCGGATCAATGTAATTAGTGATTAAAGGTTCTTGAAGTATAGCAACTAAACTAAACCCATCATTAGTTTCACCTAGTTTTCCATTACCTAAATCTAAAATCCATTTTGAAAAACTCTTGAGCTCTTCAGTATTTTCATGTTGACTAGTAGCCTTAGCCTTTAATCACATATTTTGAGTTAACTTCAACACTTTATAATGACCCCGTAGATAATATGCGTTTCTTGAAGCATTAACAATTTCTTGTCTAATTCCTTTTGAAATTACTGGAAAAATTTGTTTGAAATCTTCACCAAAGTTAAATGCTTTTCCTCCAAATGGTAGCGTCATGCTTAATTCACTATGGAATCATAGTAAATCTCTCATTATTCTATCTAATATTTTAAAACAAAACTTATTCATCATAGGAGCTTCATCCCAATGATTAGTTTTGCTTTTGAAATAAATTTAACTAAAACTTCCCTATTTTATATTGCAGGTTGGGTATCCATCAAGAGTCAAAGGAATAGCAGACTTGGAATGAGCATTTCTTCCTCCAGGTAATAAAACAGATGTTATACCAATTGAAACAACAGTTAACACAATTTCGCCTTTTGATCTAATAGCAGCTAATAGAGTCTTCCATATAAATTTTTTTTCTATACCACTATATCCGTATTTGCTGAGCTACTAGCTATAAGGATTTCATCTTAAACATCCCTTTGTTCAGTTGTTAGCTATGAAAGTATTGGTTGTTAGCTATGAAAGTATTGGTTGTCAATTTTTAGCAAATCGATGGTGGTTCAATTCTAATAGTTTGGGAGCGAAACCTACTCTTTTGCAGGTACCAGTTTTCTATAAGTGTATCAAAGTGTCTCGAATTAGACGAGTATTGAAATAAAAGGTAAGTTAAAATTTGTAAAAGAATAAAAGAAGTGAAAAACAAAGCATTCGAAGAGTAAATTGACTGAAATCGAAAAAGGTTGCGTTAAAATTTAAAGCAGTAAAGGTGCCTTCGACTGTGTCAAAGGACTTTGGGCATGAAAATTAAAGGTACTGGAATATAAATTGCATTCAAAAAATAATCATTTGCTTGAAACATAAATTTGCTTGAAAAATAAACTTGCTTGAAAGATAAAATTTACAGGAAATTTAAATGAAAAATAAAGACATGTGGAAGGAACCCTACAGAGAATTAACTCGAAGTAGACTCATAAAGTCTCTGGGATGTGAGTGTGCGTGAGTAATTTTTGAAGCAAAGTTCCAACCCTTATTTCCTAAAGCTTTCTAATATTTATAGTCTACTTCTGTAACCGGTCATTAATGGCACGGTGCTGTCATGTATGCGCACTCTTAGGTAACCGTTCCCGCTCCTTTGCTAATAAACGTTACCCATAAATTCTTCACATGGTGAAAGCCTTCAACTTCTCTCCTCAATGTAACCGTCTGATTTTCCTTTCGAACTCCGACTTGATTTCTCATTCAAATGCTTGCTCGACCATGCTTGCTCGATTTAATAAGGTGTCCAATATCGAGTCTGTGTCGAGTAACTCCCAATTAATGCCTGCACGTGCACTTTTTCGACATCGGCTTCCATTCCAATTATCTTTTCAATATTTCAAATTAGCTTATCCTAGTCGAAAATATTTTTCGACTAACAAATTGCCCCCTTGGATTAATGTGTTTGTCTTCGAAATCGTTTCTTGGAAGATAAAACACTTAATCTAAATTCAATCTTCAATCTCCTGAATTAACAATAATTACCATTTAACTTCCCCATTAAAATTGACCCATTTGACACGTCTCCCACGATTTGCACTTTCTCTCTCCACCACTTCGCCTTCTTCACAAAGTTACCTTCTTTTCTTTTGAATTCCATTTGTGATAACAACTACAGTGAAATCCCCTTTAAATTCGACGTTTTCGTCTTTTTGAAACTTTCTCAATGTTGAATCAAGTCAGTGATGAAGTCATTGACAACCCACACCTTCAAACCAATGATCCTGGAATCCTAATTCCCTTCACGGTAGGTGGAGATGTCCATTGTTTCATTGAACCTATCAAAAACCTAAAAAGGGCGAACAGGAAACTACCTGTCTTCCCTAGTACTCAAGGGGAAGATTTGTTGATCAACCAAGACCTCGATATCTCTTTCTTTATCAGCCAAAACCCCTTCAGGAATAACCCAAAGATTAATGCTCGAGGGACTGACTTCACGGCCTGGTACGAGCGCCTTGCTCCCACAAAACGCGCCACTTGGGGGGCTCTCGGGATCCAGGACCTTCTGAGACTCTCCCATTTCTCACTTTTAATGCTCCCTTGGATGATTGGAGTTGTAACCTTCTTTTGGAATAGGACTACCAACAATTTCCACCTTCCTTGTGGAATGACTGGTATGTCTCTTTTGGACGTAGCTGCTATTACAGGACTCCCGATAAGTCCTCCAGCCTTCACCTCTGACATGCAACCCAGACAACAATATAACATTGCCCCTACAAATTCTTACAGTGACTTTATTGTTCATCACATGGGTGCAGAAGGCACTACTGTTACAGATGATGAACATGTAGTCTTTCTGTTTTATTGGCTAAATGCAGTCCTCTTCTGCTCCCGAAGTGTCCAAATGTCAAAACTTTTCCTTCCTTTTGCTACTCTGCTTCATGAAGGAAACAATCTTAATTTGGACAAGCTTCTTCTAGGGCATATTTTCGAAGAACTTTGCCAGTTTGTAAATTATCTTCGAAACAATTACTTAATCAGTACAGGTGGCCCTCTTTGGCTTCTCCAACTATGGCTTAATCCATTTTTTAAAAATATATGATAAAGCCTGGAGGTGGTGCCACCGATAAACAGCACATCGAAGGCTTTCGACTAGCTGATTTCAAGCCAGACTTCCCAGAAACACAATCGGATGAAGACCGATTTTGGGTTGCTTTTTCTCTCTTCCATTTTTATAAAGACTTTCACAATGAGGACCTCAATTTCACCCCCTTTTTGGGTCAAAATTGCGGTCCTGCCTAGCTCGAATGCCTCATCTTCCCCAATGATGCTGAAAAAAATGAACTTGCTAACAAGAATTAGGCCAATTTACTGGCTGTACAAGTGATTCCTATAGGGTTACCTCAACACAAAAAAGAACGTTCCAAGATAACTCTGCATGCCCCCTCATTACACAGCCAGGCAACTTAGATTATCACAAGCTATCCCAACTCCACTTCCCCGAAACAGCGGTCCATTTGTCATATTACCTTGACTTCTCAGAAAGAGCTTGATATTTGCCTCTTAAAAAATCAAAAACAAAAAGAGGGCTATAATTTCCTGGTTTACGATCGAAGCTCATACATCACCAAGTCTTGCTTCGATTGGTGGACTACTTACTACTCTAGGTACAGTCGTACCTTAGAGGAGATCAAGCACCCTGCTGTTCAAACGGCCCCTGCCGCTGAGGGTTCTCCAAGAAGAACTCAAAAAAGAAAAGCTGAAACCATAGCTTCTTCGCGCCAATCATTAAGGAAAAGTCGACAGACACCCTCGAAAACTTCTAGGAAGGTAACTATATTTATATGATTATTTCTAATTTGAAATTCTTTGATAATCATATTTACTTACAACCCTTTTAATGTCAACTTTCATTTAGTTACCGTTGTCATCGTCAAGTGAGAGCTCTGATGAAAGTGAGCAGTCTATTCAGCACATCCTTGCTGCATCCTCACAATCGAAGGATACAATTGATTTAGATTCAGGCTCACAATTGATTCGAAGAACAAGGCCCATTCCGATAACCTTATATCATTTTCACTTACATATTTCGATTGAGTTAAAATAAACTTCAACTTACAATGATATACCTTGTATTTTAGCCCGTAACTACTGCACAATCAATCACCTCATCTTTGGCACCAGATCAACCACAACACAACAACAACAACAAGATCTAGGACAAACCACATCTCACTCATCAATCTAAGCCATAGAGTCTGTTCAACCTCTCCAAGTCGCTTTTCCAGTTACGACTGGGACACAGGTAATTGACTTAACAAAAGAGCACACTCAGCACTCTCCGACACAGACTCGGATCCTTGGATATGTCTCTCCAACCAACCAAGCTACACTTTCTGCTGAATACCAGATAGCCCCTGACTCTGACTCTCTCTCTCTCGAGTCGGTAAAACTACTGCTTCAGATTCTCCTTCATCCAAAGTCTTGGAAACCTTTCTTTCTCCTCAGAGAACCTCCAGTCCTCCCCAATAAGCTGAATTTCAAACTCCCCTTGGTCAAGGATCTGGAAATTTGGGTGTTTCTATTGAACCTATAAGTGCTACCCTGGCCAACTTGGTCTCCATCCTAAATCAAGCTATCCAAGAAGACGAAGTACCTATTTCTGTCCTTATACTACTTGGTCCTTCTACATCTGGTCCTCCATCCGAACTAAATGTTAATGCTCGAGAACAACTTCTATCACTCCTCAAACTCTTAGACCATCCACCTATTGACTGGATTAATGATGCAGTCCTCAACAAGCTTTTGTCCGATCTTTTAAACTCTACTTTTGAACTTCTGGCTCCAACCCCACATTCTGCCATAGTCCATCAATTCAAACAAATTGCCAATAAGAGCGTAGCTACTCAGGAAAAACTCCAAGAAATCAAAGAAGAAGAGGCTAAAATCAGAACTGAAGCAGAAAGTTATATTGCAGCTCTTCAACCAATCAAAGCTTGCCGTGAAGAGTTTGATTTGAGAATCTCTCAAGCTATATCTATCCAAGCCCACTATGATAAAGAAGAGAACAAACTTGAAGCAGAACTGGCTCAAATTAATGACAAGCTTGCTAGAATTTGGAAGAGAAGAGCTGATATAGCTACACCTCTAGCTACTGCCCAGCAAGAGCAACACCAACTCATCCAAGAAATCATTTCTAATGAGGCCAAACAAGAAGAATGTGAGAAACAACTCAACAAGGCCCAATATGAAAAATTTAGGCATGCTGAGGCACTTTCAGTTCTGGACAATGAAAGGGTAAAACTACGCTCAGACTTGGCAAACCCCATTGCGCCTCACATTTCTTCACCTTTGATTTCAGTATTTGTAATGGTTTTCCTTTCTTTCGAACGTATGCATTTTGACTTTAATTTAGCAAACAATAATATTGCTTTAAGTACTTTCTGTTAACCGAGTTAATTATATTTCTCGACTCGATATCTTTGATTCGGTATGCATTTCCCGAATATAATCCTATCACTTGGAAAGGATCTTCCAAAATATGGGACCATTTGCCAAAAAATCTCAATTTCTTTTCTATTGGCAAAATAACTTTCAAAACCAACTTGCCTATACTGAAGCACTTTTCTCTTATTCAACAATTATAATTTCAAGCAACACCTTCTTTTTGTCGAATCATATTCTCAAGTGCCAATATTTACTCTGAGTCTAATTCATTTAACTCATCAAACATAGCATTCTAATAATCATCGACTAGCAAGTCATTCTGTTTTGATACCCTCAAAGTATTCAAATTGATTTCCAATGGGAGCACAACATCATGACCATAAACTAATTTATAAGGCGACGTACCTGTCGACCCTCTTGGTGAATTTCGATAAGCCCATAGTACTTGACTCAACGTTTTATGCCAAGTTTGAGGTCTATTTCCGATTTGTTTTTTAATCAAACCTATCAGAATCTTATTCGCTGCCTCAAATTGCACATTGGCTTGTGCATAATAGGGGTTGAAGTAACCATATTGATATTCCTCGAAGCTGTAAAATTTTTGATGCACTGACCAGTAAACATAGTCCCTTGATTAGTGCTCAATGTCTGAGGAATCCCAAATTTTTCATTTTGACCAACTTCTATTAAAGGAACTACTTCAACCCACTTTCTGAAATAATAAATCAGATCCAAAATAAATTTATGTTGTTTCGATGAAAGAGGGTGAATTAATCCAATCAGATCTAAAACCCAACCTCTAAATGGTCATGGCTTTATTATTGAATGCAACTCAGATGCTGGGATCTGTTGGATCGAACCATGTTTTTGACATTCCTGAAACGTCTTTGCATATTCGATACAATCTTTGATCATAGATGGCCAATACACGTGATTGCGATATAACATCCATTTCATCTTCCTCCCAACCTGATGAGCACCACATATCCCTTTATGGACTTCACCTAAAGCAATGTCTTTATCATCTTGACTGAGACACCTCGACAAACTTGCATCGATTCCTTTTTTATACAACTCGTCAGTTATTATGACAAAATTCATTGCCTGCAATTTTATCTTTCTCTCAACCAGGATATTGGGATTCTTTAGATACTCAACAATAGGCTTTCTCCAATCATTATCTTCCCATTCGCCTATACACAAAGCCTCCCTTTCATCTGCAGGCACTAAAATTTGATGAATACTAACTAATTTCTTTAAAGTTTCTGGGCCGATTATATATCTCGAAGCAATTTGAGCCAATTTGGGCCGATTCTATATCCCAAGCTATTGCCAAATATTTTTGCAACTTCTCATTATTACATTTAAACGCCTTCGATAATTACTTCAAGACTAACTGAGAATCCCCTAGTATCTGGACTTCCAAAGCCCCTTTACCGATTAATATATCAAGACCCAGAATTAAAGCTTCATATTCTGCCATATTATTCGAGCAAGGATATTTTAACTCGAATAGGAATTCTGATGGAATCCCTTCTGGCGAGATAATAAGAATTTCAACCCCTGCACCATCTTTGTGCTTCGATCCATCAAAATATAATTTCCAATAATTAACTTTAATGTCGAGTACATTTGCCGCCTGGTTATTCAGATTATTTGAATTATCAACTAGAAAATATGCAATGATCTGAACCTTCACAGCTTTGGCCGAGACATATTGTAAATCAAATTCTGTCAAAGCTAGCATCCATTTCCCTAAACGTCCTCGTAACATCAAAAAACTTAACATATATTTGATGAGATCAGTTTGTGCTATAACTTTCACCAATTTAGCCACCATATAACATTTCAATTTCATACAAGTATAGTATAGGGACAAACACAATTTTTCTATCGGGAAATACCTTGTTTCGATATCAGTTAGAACTCGACTAAGGTAATAAACTGCCCGTTCATGCCCATTCTCATCATTTTGGGTTAGCATACACCCAATTGTGTATATAGATGCTGCAATGTACAATTTTAAGAGCTCATGTAGACGAACATTCGCCATAATCGAAGCCTTAGATAAATAAACCTTTATTGAATCGAATGCTTGTTGATGCTCGTTTGTCCATTCATACTGTGAATCATTCTTTAGTTTTACTAAAGGTTTAAACACTCGAGTTAAATAAAGCTGCGGATTTAATAGCACGGGCTGCAACAAGAGCTCGGTGTCATTATGTTAAGACGTGCTCAATTGGGTGAAATTTTTGAATTAGATTGTGCCACTTTGAAATCAAATGGTGTTATTTTGTCCACTAATAATGGACAAATTGGAGTATTACCAAATCATGCACCTATTGCTACAGCTGTAGATATAGGTATCTTGAGAATATGCCTTAATGACTATATTCCTTAATTGCCCGGCTATAAATTTTGCAAGAATATTAGGATGTCCATAAGGGTTTGCACTTCTTGTAATAGCAATGTTCAGTTTTTGGTTCACACAATTGAGTTTTTTTGTAAATTCATCTGTAACTCTTTTATTCTTCCAGGCTTACCCGATTCGAAATGAACTTTCGGAGATAATTCACTTTTTCCAGAAAAGATTGCACCTCTTTTTTCGATTTTGGCGCAGACAATGCTAATGTTGCATCGGCCTTGCCTTTATCGATTGCAATTCCTTTTTTATGAACAACAAAACCTAAGAAATTTTCAGCCGATACACCAAAGGCACATTTTACAGGATTCATCTTTAATCCTTTCTTCCTCATGGTGACAAATACTTTTCTTAAGTAATCAATGTGTTGATTCACCGAAATCGATTTGACTGTTACATCATCAATATACACTTTCATAAATCTCCAAATATACTCATGAAATATAGCATTCATCGCCCGCTAGTAAGTTGCACCAGCATTTTTCAAACCGAAAGGCATAACCACCCATTCATATGTGCCTAATGCCCCGAGACAACGAAAGGCAGTTTTGGACACATCATCTTCTGCAATGAAGATTTGGTTATATCCTGAATATCCATAAAACTTAAAATTTCATTTTTCGCTGCAGAATCAATCAACATATCTGCAATTGGCATAAAATACTCATCCTTCGGAGTAGTATTATTCAAATCTCAAAAATCAATGCATACCCGTAGTTTTCCATTTTTCTTCATTATAGGCACAATATTCGAAACCCATTCAACATACCATGCAGGTCAAATAAACTTCGCTTGAATCAAACGTTCTATTTCTTCATTAATCTTTTGATCGATTTCTAGAGTGAAACGACGTGGAGTTTGCTTCACAGGTCGAGCATTTGGTTTTAATGCTAATCGATGTTCTATGAGAGAACAATCGAGACCAGGCATCTCATGATAATCCCAAGCAAAACAATCTTTAAATTCATGTAAAAGATGGAAAAGTTCGGTTCGAAAAGGATCTACAAGACCCTTGCAAATATAAGTAATTCGAACATTCTCAAGAGATCCTAAGTTAATTTCCTCTAATGGATCCTGAGATTCAAAACTTTTGAAATATTCATCATCTTTCACTGAATGCTTTTCGAAACCCAAAGGTTCTAAATCATATATGTAATCAAAAGAGAAATCAACAGATTCATTAGAAATAGAATGAACTTGATCATTTATTGTATTAACATCAACTTGATTTTCAACACAATGTACCTCTGCTATTAAATCAGCAGTTTGACCTGAAACACCACTTGTATTATATAAAGAAGAAAAACTAAAACCACGACTAAACTCAATCGAAGACATCAAGTTGTTACGACTAAGAAAAGAACTTGCATTCCTAAATGATTCTACTCATTATAGGAACCACCTTTATTTTCTATATAAGGAAAATTACTTAAATAATTATTTAAAGTTACCAGGTAGTCCGAAATATCCTGAACCTGGTCCATGGAGCAATCCTTCATCAAACCTTAAGATAGACAATCCTAGCCAGTCGGGCTCACATTCAAATGTGGATGGCGCAGCTTTACTGTTAAACCTTTCGAAGACAAGTAACAACCTTCGCAATTATAAGAATTCAACGCCCTGTCAATATTCAAAGGCTTCAACTTAGGGTTATACATCCTGAAATTGACATGCAATTGCTCTACATAGAGATTCGAATCTGCCTTAACAATTTTAGGTTTGCCATCCTCTATCCAAAGAAGGACACTTTGATGCACGGTAGATAGTACAACTCCAACATCGTGGATCCAATCTTGCCCCCAATAAAGCATTGTAACTTGCTTTTAATGGCACCACCACGAACACAATGTTTCGTTCGGATGATCCAACCTTCACCCCCAAAGTAACAAGACCTTTTGTTAGTGTAGAAGAACCACTAAAGTCTGTTACAGTAATATTAGTGGGAACCAGGTCATCAGGATGCTTTCCAACCTTCATCAGCATCCTCTCTGGTAAGAGGCTTATTACTGCTCCTCCACCAATAAAAACTTTATTTACTTTAATCCCACTTAGAGTAATAGTAATATGGAGTGGGCGGAGATGAGATTTCTACTTTTCAATGGGCCTCAGGAAGTAACCTGGCTCATCTTCATATCAGATGAAAGGGAAAGCCTCTTCAGTATCCATGTCGAAGACCTCTTTTGGGTCACCTTCATACTCACCCAAAAACTTAGTTGGAATAATCAAAATAGTTCCAACCATCTCATCATCTCCTTCTTCAAAGTATTCCTCATCCAAATCATCCTCTTTACCTTTATCAACTCCTGAAGAATGAGCTATTGCCTTACTTTTCTCCAACTTTGTAGGAGAAAGATTCCCCTTTGGGCATGTCTCTCCATCAGTAGGAAAAGCTATTCGGGAATGCACTGAAGGTGTTGCCCCTTTCCTCTACCCCTTGGGTATCCTCTGGCTCAACCACGATAATGGGAATATTCGTTTTGAGGAGGCCCTCGATGTTTCCACCGTGGATTCCGCCGATAGAAAGCATCTCGATTCTGAAATTCTTGCCAATTCCAAATCCATTGGACACCTATAGCCTAGGAACGGCTCAACGGCGCAACAACATTGGCTGAGGGGTCTTGAAACTTTGACTCTCTATACGCCGAATTGGCTGCCTCTGACGAGCTTGCTCCTCTCTATGAGCTAACTCCTTCTTCATACTCTCTTTCTCGAAAATTGCTGCAACTTCAGCATCAAATACAACATTATATCGTAGACATAAAGATACGTCTTGATCTTTAATCTTTTGTTATACTAAGAAATCTAGTAGGCCATCTCCTGCTCAAGGATATACCGATCGAACTTATGACTCGAAATCATCTAGAGCCACATCAAAGTCGTAAGACATACCAACCATATTCAATCTGAAATATGGTTCAATGAAACTAGCATCCGCATTGAAAGTATCAACATCCACTTTCATTTCCTTCTTCTCATCATCAAACTTCAAACACCCCTCCATTATAGCCTCCTGAATTAAGTCCCTGAAACGAACACAACTATTAGTCGAATGACTGGTTGCTTGGTGAAATTTGTAATAAGATTTCCCTTTTAAATCTTTCACCGAAGGTAAGGTTTTACCGTCAGGCAAAATTAATTATTTATCTTTAAGCAACACATTAAAAATCTGATCAGATTTTGAAATATCAAAACTATACTTTTTCCCACTCTTCAGTTTTGAATCATTCAACTTTTCATTACTAGGGAGCTTTCTAAATAAAGAGAAAACATATGGAGGACCCTTCTTAAGTTCAGCCAAATCAACCTCTGTATCGAGATCGAGTTCCTCTTCTGAGGACTCCATAGTCACATAGGTGACTTTCTCCTTTTGAGCAAAAGGCTTACTCTTTAACTTCTACTCATTCCTATGTTTCTCCTTTATTTCTTCATAAGTTCAACCTGACGAACCCTTTCGGCCAAATGGGCTAACTCAGGGATATGCACATTGAGCAACTTTCGATGCATATAAAATCCTAACCTCATAACTGCTATTTTCACCACTGCACTCTCGGGTAATGACACACAGCATCTACTTCTAGCATTTTTGAAACGTATCATATAATCATCAATGGTTTTACCATCCTCACGTTTCAAAGCAACTAGATCAGTAACTGCTACGTTCAATTCCCCTCGATAAAATTAAGCGTGAAAAGCAGTTTCAAACTGATTCCATGTCGATATCAAATTTGGTCTGAGATTCGAAAACCAAGTAAACACATTCTTCATTAACAAAGAAGGAAAAAACTTCATTTTCAAATTCTTGTCGTTGGCTAAATTCCCAATCTCAATCAAATATCAAGCGACATGTTCAGTGGTTGACTCTCCAACTTTCCCTGTAAATTTTGTGATTATTTTTGGATTTTTTATCCCTCTTGGCACTTTAGCCATTTGAATAGCTTGAAGAAAAGCAGACACAAAATGAGGTCGATTTATAAAACCAACTCGATTGAGTACTTCGTCCACAATTCTTGTGACTTGATACCGTTCACCACCATGATTAGCACGTAATCTGGCTAGAACCTCATCAGCATCTTGACCATGGAGAACTATATGAGGATTTTATCTATTTAAAACATTGTTTTCATTTTAAAATATATTTTTTGAATCCTTCATTATTTCCCCTGGCATCATGCCTTTTACCTTCCTCATAATCCATGATTCAAGCAATTCGTTCGACCTGTCTAGCAAGGCATTCAAATTTCGATTCGTGATCAGCTATCATAGGATTTAGAATTGTGGTCATTTGTTGAGTCAACAAGTTGACTAAGTCATGATGACTTTTCTCTACATGTTGTCGATATACTGCCATGGAATTAGAAGCATTCGATGAAGAGTCCACATTATAATCACGAGAGTACTCAGAATGCTGTTGGGGGTTTTGTGGATTATTTACTCCACTCATACTCCCGAAACAAACAGAAGGAGCAAAACTACTCACTGGTGGGGTATAACCAAGAGGTAGACCATAAGGAGGCCATCCAGTGGTTAATGGAGGCTGGATTGGTGGTAAATTACCACGTGGACGAGTATTACGTCTGACACTTCTAATTTGTACGATAGTAACCGCTATACTTTCACTTCCAATTACACCTTCCGAACATGAAATCACGTCCGCAGATTGCATAATTACTGGTATGCTGTCATTGGTGGATGAACCACCATTTACATTTGATAATTCATTAGCCATGTGAATGATCTTTCCACTTCTCAATCGCATACACCAAATGACACCAAAAACTATTTGACACACTTCAATTTAAAACTATCCCACCGGGTGTGCCAATTTATTTTGTCGATTTTTAGCAAATCGATGGTGGTTCGATTCTAATAGTTTGGGAGCGAAACTTACTCCTCTTTTACAAGTACCAGTTTTCTATAAGTGCATCAAAGTGTCTCGAATTAGATGAGTATTGAAATAAAAGGTAAATTAAAATTTGTAAAAGAATAAAAGAAGTGAAAAACAAAGCATTCGAAAAGTTAATTGAATAAAATCGAAAAAGGTTGCGTTAAAACTTAAAGAAAGCAATAAAGGTGCCTTTGACTGGGTCAAAGGACTTTGGGCATGAAAATTAAAGGTACTAGAATATAAATTGCATTCGAAAATTAATCATTTGCTTGAAACATAAACTTACTTGAAAAATAAACTTGCACTACAACAAATATGGGCTTTGGCAGCGCCAAATTTTGCAACGCCTTAAAACCGTTCTCTTAGATAGTTTTAGACAACGGTTTTTTTAGTGTTACCAATGAATTCAATTTTTCATTATTTTATAGCAATAAACTAAAACCGTTCTCTTTGGCTATTTTAAAGAACGGTTTTATAACCGTTACCAAGATTTGTTTTTAAGCAACGGTTTTTTATTGTTTAAATAATTGTACAAAAGAAACGCATAAAAACCGTTGCCAAAATGCTACACTTTAAAACCATTCTATTAGATGGTCTTAGACAACGATTTTTACAGTGTTGCTGTTGAAGTTCAATTTTTCATTACGTTATAGCAATAAAAAAAAACCATTCTCTTTGACTATTTTAAAGAACGATTTTATAATTATTACAACAATTTTTTATCAATCAATAATTTTTTAATATTATTTAAATAATTATTCAAATTAAAAGATACATATAAAAATAATTATAAATAATCATATAAATTTAAACAATTTTTTCTATAAATACTATAATTTATAGAATACTCAAAAACTATTGTTATAAATATATAACAAATATTACTTTTGAAAAAAATAAAATTAAAATAATTTAAAAAAATAAAGTTAAAATTAATTTATAATAAATATTATTGTTTTTGTTATAAATATATAACAAATATTATTTTTAAAAAAATAAAATTAAAATAAATTTATAATAAATATTAAATATTTTTTGTTTAAACTCCCTCTAAATCCTAACATAACCAAACTTGGAGGAACTCTCTTTACTAAAAAATAATTAAATATATACTGAATCTAAAGTAATTAGGAATGATATGTAATTTTTTATAATAATTAAAATTTAAATTAATTAAAATTTTTATATAATATTTATTATAATTGGATATTTGGTATATTTAAAATTATAATTTTAGTAATTAAAAAATAAAAAAAATTATATAATTTAATTTAAATAACTTATATTATAAATAATTTATGATTTAATTTAAATTTTTTATTTTTAGAAAATAATCTATTAAAAATGATTAAATTAATTTTCATAAATATTTTGAACTTAAGTTAATTAATATTTTTGTGTAATTTTATTATAATTTATTATTTTATATAATTTAAAATTAAAATTTTTATAATAAAAAATTATATAATTTAATTTAAATAATTGACATTTTGAATTTAAACGATAATTAATAAATCATAATTGACATGTTTATTTATAATTTAAATTAAAAATAATTATTTTTATTCAATAATATATTAATAAATAATATTTTTAAATAATTATAAATAAAATATATTTAATTTTAAAATTATTAAATATTCAATAATTTTATTAAAATATCTATTTTATCTATATTATTTTATAAAAATTTAAATAATTTTCAAATTATATTGTTTTATAAATTATAATTTTTTATAAATTATATTAAATATTTTATCTATATTGTTTTATAAAAATTTAAATGTTAAATTTTCAAATTAAATAAAAGATTTTAGTTCCCAAATTGAAAAAGGCACCACTCACATAAAGTTGTCAAAAACAATTTTTTCTAAAGACGCCTACGTGGCAAAATCTAAACCACATATCTTAAAACCACACTTTTAACTACATAACACTTCAAACCGTAGCCCTTTACAAGAAAAGCGTCACCTAATGGAAAAAAGTAAATTAGAAGATTTAAGAGAAAAAATAATTAAATTATCAAAATTAATAGATTAAAAACTAATGATTTTAACTAATGTTAATTGTAATGACACCGAATTCTTAAAATCAATACAAAATGATTTTTCCCAAAATCTTTATTTTACTATAAGTTTTATTGAAGGACTTAAAAAACCTGAGAAAACTTATATTTCGCATGGAATTTCTAAAAACTGCTACTATGGAAATGATTCCCTACATCTCTATCATACTTTCAATCCATAATTAAATTCTATAGTAGATATGCTTGAAGAAATATTAGTAGCCATAAAATTTCAAAGAAATAAGAAAAAAGAGGAACCTAAAATAAACGAAATTAAACAAATATTAAATAAATATTTTCAGAAAGAAAATCCCAAAGAAGAAAAAATTCAAAATATAGACAACATAACAAAACTAAAAGTAAAACCACTATTAAAATTATGAACATTGATGAAAAATTAGAAAAAGTTACAATGCTTTTTAAACAATTAAAAATGGCTCAAGAAAATAATATTATGGAACAAGAATTTCAAATAGAAGAAGAATTAGTAAATTCTGAAAATATAGAAAATGAAGAACACATCCTAGATTATTCAAGTGACGAAGAACCAGCAGTTCCAATACAAGTAAAAAATGAAGCTGGAACATCTAAGGATAATCAATCTCAATTTAAATGGGAAACAGGTTTTGAAAATTATGCTTTTAAAAAAGGATTTATAAATAAAAATTCAAAGTATACAAAAATACCATCAAAATACGTTCCTAAAATCCAGGAAACTGAAGGGGAAAGAATGCTTGATTTAGACTGTAAAAAGAATGAAAAAGAAATTTTCGAGAACTGGTTGAATTCCTTCTTATTAGAAGCCTTTACTAATCCAAAACTTAGTGAATTATCTGGAGGAGATATCTGGAATTATATAGGGTTTCATACTAAAGGAACTGTAAGAGATTATATGACATCAATAGAAAACTAAATAATAGAAGAATTAGCGACAAAAACAACAGTTTACGATAAGATATTACATATAATGATGATTCTGTATAAAGAATTTTTTGGAAAAAATATTATAGATCATAGACAAGAAGTCTATAACAAAGAATATCAAGAAGCAAAAAACCATTTAGCTAATATTCAAATATATGATTTATGCAATGTGGAATCTTATATATGTGAATACAGAATACATTATTATAAACTAAAAGAAGAAGATAAAAACCATTATCTTAGTATGTATATAACAAAACTTCCATACCCTGCTAATGAATTTATAATGGGAAGATTTATAAGAGAAATAAATAGAGGAACAATTGAAAATAATTTTGGCGGAGCAACTTCTGCAATAAGAGAGGAAATAAAAGAACGTTGTATGCAAGAAGCAACTCAAAAAAGATTTGAAAATATAATTAGAATTTGCTGTCAGGATAATGAAGAAATACCTCAAAAATATGGTCTTAATAAAAATTTTCAAAGAAAAAGAAAATATCAATTTAGAAAAAGAAAATACTATCCAAACTGGAGAAAAAAGAGGTATTTTAGAAAAATAAATAACAATAAAAAAAAATAACTACTGCCCAAATAAAAAAGAAAATTGCAAGTGTTGGTATTGCCAAGAAGAAGGACACTATGCAAATGAATGTCCAAAAAGGAAAGATAAAAAAGACCTTACCAAACAATTAGAAATTGCTAAGTCTTGTTTCATGGAACCATTAGAAGAATCAGATGATAACTTAGACTATATTTTTGAATATGTCTCAGAAACAGACTCAGAGACTGAGCAATAATGCCACATTTATTACTATAAAAATAACAGAAAAGTTTATAAATGCTTTCATAGATACTAGAGAAACACAATGCTTTGCTAATACAAATATAAAACTTGAGTGGAAAAAATTAAAGAAACCATTAAGAGTTAGAATAGCTGACAAATCAATACATAAAATTGACCAAAAAGCAGAAATGGTTGAAATATTTATTCAAAATTATAGGTTTATTGTTCCATCCATATACATGATAGATTCTGGGATGGATTTTATCATAGGAAATAACTTCTTAAAACTATATCATCCTTTCATTCAAGAATTAACATATATAGTTTTAAAAGCTCCACACGATTCTTCAATAAATCAAAAATCAAAACGTATAAAGATACCAACTACTACTATAGATAAGATTTTAAAATTTAAAATATTTTCTATATTAGAAATATGCTATTTGAATTTATATTTTCAGATAAATATCCCAAAAAATAATCTTGAAATAAAGATAGAAGAACTTTTGGATGAAGTTTGCACTGAAAATCCTTTAGATATTAAGAATACAAATAAGGAATTAGTAAGCATTAAATTAAAAGATCCTATAAAAGAAATAAATGTTCCAAATAAAATTCCTTATTCCGCAAGAGATAGAGAAGAGTTCTCATTAGAATGCAAAGATCTTTTAGAGAAAGGAATTATAAGATTAAGTAAAAGTCCTCATGCGGCTCCAGCCTTTTACGTCGAGAACAATAATGAAATTAAAAGATGAAAACGAAGAATGGTAATAAATTATAAGAAAATGAATGAAGCAACTGTTGGTGATGATCATAAACTTCCTAGAAAAGATTCTATTTTAGAAAAAATCAAGGGAGCAACTTGGATTTCATCTCTTGATGCAAAATCAGGATATTGGCAACTTCGTTTAGATGAAGAAACAAAGAAATTAACTGCTTTTACTTGCCCAACAAAAGAATCAACAAGTGTGTTGCTCTATGAATGGAATGTTTTACCATTCGGATTAAAACAAGCCCCATGTATCTATCAAAGATTTATGGAAGAAAATCTAAAAGAACTAAATGAATTTAATTTTCACAAAACAGGATAAAGAAGATCATCTTCAAAAATTGTTAATAGTTTTAGAAAGATGTAAAGAAAAAGGATTAGTCCTTAGCAAAAAGAAAGCAAAAATTGCAAGACAAGAAATAGAGTTTCTTGGGTTAATTTTGTCCACTCAGGGAAAGCTAAAACTTCAACCAAATATTTTAGAAAAGGTAAATTTATTTTCTAATAAAATAGAGGATAGAAAACAATTACAAAGATTTTTAGGGTGTATAAATTATATTTCTGATCAAGGATTTTTAAAGAATATAACAGAATACACAAAAAACTTATTTCCAAAAATAAGTACTAAAAAAGAATGGAAATGAGAAGAAAAAGATAGTATGTAAATTCAAAGGATCAAAAAATTATGTGAAAAGCTTCCGGAACTCTATATTCCAGTAGAAAACGACTACTTAATAGTAGAAACAGATGCTTCAGACATAACCTGGTCAGGATGTCTAAAAGCTAAGAAAGCTATAAAAAGTTTAGAACAAGAAAAAGAATCACTAGATTCTAAATATTCCCCAAAGGAATTACTTTGCAGGTATATTTCAGGGACTTTTACTCCAACAGAACAGAGATATACAACTCATGAAAAGGAAACTCTAGCAGCAATTAAATCTCTTAAAAAATGGAAAATTGATTTATTACCCAAAGAATTTACATTAAGGACAGTCTCAATTTACCTAACAGGTTTCATTCGATACAATTTAAAAGTTGATTATAATCATGGACGATTGGTAAGATGGCAATTATTTTTGTTACAATACCCAATAAAAATTGAATATATTAAGGGTGACAAAAATATTATTGCAGATACATTGACAAGGGAATGGAGTTCGTCTACAACGCATTAAATTCAAAAATATCAGCAAGAACTCGAAGAATGCAAGCATTGTCTGCAAATAAGGGCACATATCCAATCCCTCAAGAAAGCCATTCAAGCAATGGAATCAACACAACAAGCAAAACCATCAGAGTTCAGCCAGCTAAGCATGGTGGACAAACCAGGTGAAGAAAAAATTTTAGAAAAATAAAACAATTGCTGAAATTATTAAAAAATCCACATAAGACAAAAAATATTATGTGATTTATAATGGCCCCATGAAAGGAGTATATGATGCCTGGAAAAAAGTAGCACCATTTACACATCAATCAAAGATAGTTTATAAAGGAGGATTTTCAACACTAGAAGATGCAAAAGAATCCTTCAGGGAATATGAAGCTCTTCATCCAGAACAAACCCTAAAAAGAGCAGATAAAACTCCGATTCAAGCCCAGAGAACAGGAATAATGAGAAACATTCCTACAAGAGCTGAAATCAAAGAAAAGAAAAGGGTCTGTAGATCAAATCTCAGAGAAACCCTTAATATAGTCCTAAATTGGATTGAAGAAAAAAGGGCAAGTTTGGGATACTATCCTATTGCCAAAGAACAGCTAACAAAGCTGGTTATTTTTCCAGAGGCTTCCCCATCTGACACTTATCAATTTTTCCAGTATAGATTAATTGATACAGTTTTAATTTTTAATGATCTAAAAATTATTAGTGAGTTTCCTGTAGGATTCGTTGATGCAGTGAAGAGATTTAAAAATATGATTGACAATGTAAATCCAAGGGATATATCCCTAAAATTTACAAATAGTCAACCTATTTTTAATGAAGAAGAAGAGTGCTTAGTTCTAGCACACCAAGTAGTATTCATGTCCGTCTTCCCAGGAAACTTTCAACCAATTGATCAAATTCAAGATTTAGCAATCTACAGTCATGAAGAAAGACTAGCCAGCACATTAGCAAGGGTTTTTGAAAGAACTCAAAAAATAACGAGAGAATCTCATACAAGAATTAATTATAAAAGCAGAAATACTCTGCTTGTGTCCAGTAAAAGAAATGAAATTGAAGAAAGAGAGATGAGACTCTTGGTGAAATTTGAATCTGCATTCTATAATCTATCCGGACTCCTAGAAAAACTCCCTGAAGGGATAAAAAGGAATCTCTGCTATTTGATAAAAGACAGAGAAGACCACAAGTGCCAGCTATGTGCCTCAGAAATATCTGAAGAAAGCAATAATGAAATGGAATCCATCCACATGATAAAAGAAGAGGACAGTACATCCACCCACATGATAAAAGAAGAGGACAGCGCATCTGAAGCATCCCTCAATATTATTGTATAATGACGTAAGCGCTTAAGTCATAGAGCACCAACAATGTAGCTGGTGCAAGATAATAAAACAATGACGTAAGCAATGACGTCATAAGAAGGGTAAGGATGGGAATTGCCCATCAGACCCAACCATTATAAATAGAGTGCTTAGACAATTGAAGAAGTATCAGAAAACAGAAAGCAGAAGGCTAAGAGTACTCATATGCTAGGAGAGCAAGGAGGAAGCTGCCGAGGCGATTCTGTAGTCTGACAAAAGAATTCCCTTAGGAAAAAATAGTTTTAAACTCCCCTCTGAAGTTAATATCTATAATCTCCCATCTGGAGATAAAAACATCTTATGTAAAATATACTAAATAAAGGAAGTTTTTCTCCATAAAGGTACGCCTTTATCCTAATCTCTTAATTATGAATTATTTAGAAAGCTTAGAATTAACGGAAGAATCTGATTATTATAGATTAACTGCTTTATTAGATAATGAAAAACAGGCTGTTCTAAAAACAGAACTAAATCTCAAATCAAATGAAAATTTTAATAAACAAAATCTCTTAAAAGAAGTTTTTAATAGAAAAAATATAATATACTATGGAAAAATTCAACTTGAAGCCCCTGTAAAAATAAAATCTGCTAATGGAGAACTTGAAATATCCTTGATAAATGATGAAGAATTAAGTAAACAGATTGAGAAAATCAAGGATCAACAGAAGAGATCTAAAATTGGATGGATTCATATTAGTACTATACAAGTTTTAATTAAATCTACATATATGAAAGGAATTAATTCACCAATAAGTTTAGCAATCTGTGATAAAAGAATTACTGATGATCCAATAGATCAAATAATTAGAATTGTTCATGGAAATTTGGCAAATGTAAATGTTAAATTTAATGCCCATCTTGGATATGCCATACCTCTATCAACCGAAAATCTTGGTAGATCTATAAGTTTAGCTTATAATTTTCATAGAAAAAGTTTAATGGAACAAGATGATGAACCATTTTCAATTACATATGCAATAAATTATGCTTTAACGAATAGTCATCATAGTATAATATTTAAAAATAGAGAAAGAATTTATGTTGATGAATTATTTCAGAAAATTGTAAAAACAGAAATACCAAAATATAAAGCTATTGAAAACCCAGTTCTATTATTAAAAGAACCATCAAAAAGATCGGTTTCATCAAATTTTCAAATAAGAGAATCTAAAATCAATAGTCCTTTAAGTTTATCTAAATTAAAAATTAAAGAAGAAAACTCTGAAATAAAAGAATTAACAAAAAAAGTTCAAAAAATTAAATGAAACCCTAAATACTAAATTATGACAATAAATAAGGAAGAAATATATGTAACTTATCAAGATAAGAAACAAGAGCTTTTTGAAAGAGAAAATCGTTTGAATTATTTACAGTTTTCTGAAATAAATCAAAGAGCATTTAAAGCTCTAAAAATAATCTATAACAAGTTAAAAAAGGAAGTTGAAGAGCTAGAAAAATTAATAGAATCTCTAGAAAATAGTGATGAATCAATGATAGAGTTTGCAAAAATTCTAAAATAAATAAAGATAAACAAGAAAAAGTGTAAAAATAAAAGAAATTTTGAACTAGTAATAGATAATCATTTAACAAATACAAGAGAAATGATTAAATACTCTAGATTATGAAGTTGCAAATTATTACAAATTATAAATTTATTCAAAAAGTTAATAAAAATTTTGTAAAAAATTGGTATCAGAACCAAGTTGATAATTAAAGATAACACTTTCTTTTTAAACAATACTTTTAATGATACAACACAAGATAAAAAACGTCTTTACAAAAAATTAAATTGACAACTTTACCGTAGCATCCACCAATCGAAAAAAGTAACTTTAGAACTCCACCTCTCCTGAGAAAAGAGAAACACAGAGAGAAGAGAGAAAGTTAAACCCCACGAGGAAGAAGAAGGGAAGGAGAGGGAGAAGAGCGCACCGACGTCGCTCCTCACCGCCATGGAGCCCATCACACGCGTCGTCGCCGTCATGTCACCGTCAATCTGACCGTGCGAGGGAGAGAGCTGCCGCTGCGGGAAACGCGATGGTGGAGAGGACGCCGCCAGCTTTGTCGCGCCTGGTCGCTGTCGAGCTTGCCGTCGAAGACGCCACCACCGTCACTGTCGAACCCTAGCCGTCGCAGTCGCCGTCAACGCTGTGGCAGAGAAGGAGGAAGGATGCGCGAACAGAAGAGGGAGAAGGAAGCTGCGAAGCCGTCGCCGTTTCTGCTCGGGGTTATCGCCGCTGCTGAAGAAGACGCGTCCGAGAGAGAGAGAACCAGGGGAGTGACGCGCGAAGGATGCTCTGACGGAGAAGGAGGAGAACGAGGCTGTCTCATTGCCAATGATTAGAAGTTGCTACTGTTGATGGGATGAACAGAACGTGGAGAGGGAGGAGAAACTCGCAGAGGAGAGGGAGGTTTTGTCGCTGCACCGCTGGTCGCCGGGGAACACCGCCATTGACGCCGGAAAATGCCACTATTGGAGCCACTGTCCTTGCTCGGCCCCTGTTTCTGCTGCTGTTTACGCTGGTTCAGCAATTGCCGCCACAACCCGTCTCGAATTTCTTCTAATTTCGACACTCAGAGGTAGGAAATTTATTTTAAAGTTAACAGTTTTAATTTATGAATATCATTGAAGTTTAGTGAGTATCTGCAAATAATTTATAAATGTCTTGTGTGATTAATTGGCAGAAATAAGCTTGGTTTGAGGATGTAAAATTTGGATTAGTTTTTGAGATGATGTTCTAGTGTTTCAATTAGTTTATTGAGTTTAGGTTATGGCTGTGAATGTGACTGGTATGATGATGATTACGTGCGTGTGAATTGAAATTTGTTTAGCTCCTGTGTGCATCTTACAACGTTGTTTGGGGATGAATGCTTGTCGGAAGTTCTGCTTTTTTTTTTTTTTTTTTTTTTTTTTTTTTTTTTTTTTTACTTTACAATGTTGTGATTGGTGGTTGAATCAAATTATAATGAGTAATTTATGAGATTGAGGCTTGATGAATGATAAATAGATTGAGTTTAGATTTCTAAACTAAGTACCTAAAATTGATTTCTTAACTAAAAGTAGTAATTTTTATGGTTTATAAATAATTTTACAATGAGTGGAACCAAATGGTGATAAAATATGTTGATTATTGAGAACCTGTTTGTTTGATAATTGCTGATGAAAGGCTGGTAAACTGTTGAGAAGGAGGGAACCCGTAAGGGTGGTTTAAGTCCGAATTTTTGAGGTGATGCTGTCGAAATTTTTATAAAACTCTAAGACTTTGTTTTTCTATAAATTCATCCATCGCTGCTCGGTGCATCAATAAGCATCAGGTGAGTAATTGATTAATGATGTTGCTGTGAATGGTGGATTGAGGTGAGAAATGTGGTGAGTTTCATTCATTGTTCCTTATTTTTTTTCCTGTTTTCTCTTCATAGTTATATCTTTTTTTTCTTGATCCTTGTAAATTAATTATTATATGTTTTAGGGTGCTGCTACTCTAAATGATTGGAAGATGGTCATCGCTGTTTGAAAAGAGCAATGCATCACAATTGCCCTGTTTGCTTTGAGGTATAAACTATAAAGACTATTCTTCTATTATGGTAAAATCATTTGGGAAGAACCACATGATTTCATTTTGTTTGGTTTATGAATTGGTTTTGCTTATTATGAATTTTATTGATTGTTGATTGTTACTATGATGATGTTGGCTGGTTCTGCCATTAGTTACTTTGTTGATTGAATTTTTTTCTTTAATGAGATTTTGTTCTGAGCAATGTTAGGAGAAAATAGTTCTGCTTTGCCATCAGTTCATACTCTGTCATCTGCTGCTGTTCCGTGCTCTCCTCTCCGCTTGCGTCCACTACGCCGTCCCCCACCTCGTCCGCTGAGGTTCGGTTACGGTGTCTGTTTGGATTTAGCTTATTTTCTGTTATAAATTAAAGAGTTATTTAGCTGAATATGTTCTCTCTATGTAAAAAGTTAAGCATAGAAGTTTTGTTTTAATTCAATTTGGTTTGAAATTAAGCTAAGTTGTTTTATGGAGCATAATGTTAATGTTAATGGTTGTTTCTTAATTGTTCATTGGTTTATTTTGTTAGCATTTAAAGTGGCTGGAAATTCTGAGTTGATTCTCTCAATGTCCTGAATGGCTCAAGTAAAATTGCTGCATTTGATTTTGATGGCCTGAATGACTCAAGTAAAAATCTTAGAATTCTAGAGAAGATTGCCCAAATATTCAAAGAGGATTTGAAGTTCTGTGGAGAAGAGCTTTCTGGAAGCGGAATGGAGACTAAGAATAGGCAAGACAATTACGAATTACAGCTACAATAGTTGATAATCCTTGAAGACAGACAGTCCCAGCATGGTGGAATTGACAGCATTTTACTGGGTGTGTCTCCTTTTAACCTTCTCTTGATCATTTCAATTTCTATTTAATTCCTCTGTGTTGACCAGCATTTCAACCTTGGTAGCTTACCTGTAAAGCTGCTTGTTTGAAATGTGATAGACTCTGTCTTCATCCATTATTGATTTACCTTGAACAAGTTAGCACCATTGTATTTTTTTTCCTTTTTTCTTTTGGCACTTTTTTGTTTGTTTGTTGTGCACATAATCTAATCATTTCAATAGAAACAACCTGTGAGTATAGAATTTATAGTTCATGTGGGTACTTGGAAACATTTTTCTTTTATCAATGTGCATAGTCATCGATTTACACGTAGGCTGGTCATAATTTGGCTCTATCTTAAGCTGACAACACTACACTCTTGAAGAATGTTATTTTTTTATTATGAGACTGTTCTATCTTCATTATGTATTTAGGGGCAACACAACATGAGCTTCAGTTGCAATTTGTTTAGTTCTAAACCTTTTCCATTCATATTTAGTCTTGTTTAATCATCTCTTTGCAGTTACATGGAAGAAATAAGAGTTCATGTGCTATCAATTTAATTTAGTGGATAAGATTTCATGTTTAACTGGCTATCGCAAGGTGGGGCTGGTGGTCTAAGTTTTCTGCTTTGTGTGAGAGACTATACTAAGCAAAGCAACTGCTGATGTTGACAAAGGGGTGATGAGACTGGTTTCTTTTAGGTATGTTTGAATAAGTATGCTTGAATCTGAAGTCTAAAATTTGCTATTATATTTATTGCTGCTGTTAGTTTACCTTCTGGTAGTGTCAAAGGAGGGGACAGGAGGGGGAGGTGGGTCTTGTGACCTTATGTGGTGCTTTCAGTGCAAAGAAGTTCTTGGATTTAATATCTTTTATAAAGTACAACCTTTTGATTTGATGTATTAAGAAGCTTATTTATTAGCAATGCAAATATTGCTTTTCTTACTGGCTATAACAATCATGCTTGAAAATAACTACACTATGGTTGCTTGATCCTTTTGATGCCTTATTAAGAATTGAATTTGTTAAGTACCTATGTGCTTGTATCCATTGTGCTAGTGATACGTGTTATATGCATGCCATTGTTCTTTATTTTGTATTTTACTGATTCAAAATGCTTCATTTTTTCCCCAGTTAAGAGCTTGTGTTCCTTGTTGTCTGCAGGTGTTTCTGTTTTTTGAAAATATGGGAAACTATTGGGAGAATTATTTTTCGCTGCCAGCATTGATAAAACTCTTTAGAGGAAGATTGAATTCTTTTTTAGGGTTGGCGTTTTTTAAGCTTATTTTCCTGGGATAATTAGAAAATATCTGGAATTACTTGTAACCAACACTGATACAACTATATTGTATCCGGAAATTTTTGGTTTGGTTCACTAAGTGTATAAATGTTTATTTTTTTTATGGTAAGTGTTCAATTAGTTTTCTTTAGTAATTTGATTCAAATAGTTTAACCTTGTTTATTGACATTAAATTAAAAAAAAATAGTTGGAACTAATTTCAATGCAACATGAGAAAACTATTGTAAATAAAGAATAATATAGTTATAAAAAAATCGTTGTCAAAAGTCACAAAAGGCCATGGTATTAAAACCGTTATCAAAGACAGCTACAAAATGACAATGGTATTAAAATCGTTGCAAAAAACACCACCAAAGGCAACACTTTTACACCGTTGTCTTTATGAACAATAAAATTACAACAATTTAAAACCGTTGTCTATCTAGTTATGGTTTTAAATTGTTATGTCATCAAAGAGAACGGTTTTAAACTATTGCTTATCCAGTAACGGTTTTAAACCGTTCTTTAAAAATTGTTGTCAAAACCGTTGTCTATGCCAGTAACTATAGCAACGGTTTTTTGGTTGTCGTTGCCTTAGGTAAAAAACCGTTGGCTTTGAGCATTGGTAACTGCCGCATATACCACAGGTCAAAAACCGTTGCCAAAGCATTGCCTAAAGTTTTAGGAACGGTTTTCTGATCTATGACAGCGGTTTTTGACCGTTGTGAAAACCCTTATTTGTTGTAGTGTTGCTTGAAAGATAAAGTTTACAGGAAATTTAAATGGAAAATAAAGACATAGGGAAGAAACCCTACAGAGAACTGACTCGAAGCAGACTCAGAAAGTCTCTGGAATGTGAGTGTGCTCGGGTAATTTCTGAAGCAAAATTTCAACCCTTATTTCCTAAAATTTTCTAATATTTATAGTCTACTTCTGTAACCGGTCATTAATGGCATGGTGCTGTCTTGTATGCGCACTCCCAAGTAACCGTTCCCGCTCTTTTGCTAATAAATGTTACTCATAAATTCTTCATATGGTGAAAGCCTTTAACTTTTCCTGTCAATGTAACCGTCTGATTTTCCTTTTGAACTCCGACTCGATTTCTCATTCAAATGTTTGCTCGATCATGTTTGCTCAATTTAATAAGGTGTCCAATATCAAATTTGTGTCGAATAACTCTCAATTAATACTTGCACGTGCACCCTTTCAACATATACTTCTATCCCAATCATCTCTTTAATATTTCGAATTAGCTTATCCTAATCGAAAATATATTTTTCGACTACCAATAATGTTGTGCAAATTTTGTTGTACTTTCTTGTGGTGGTAATCCTATTAAATAGTAATTTTGACCATGTACTATAAAAGTTGAAAGTCCTTGGCTATTGGTGATCGATTTATCTATTTTAGTGCAAGTGGGTTTGGTAGAGTATGTCCAGTCATAGTTCAGAGCAACACAATAAAATATTGTATGGGAAGAAATAAATATATACTAAAAAGTGTAGACTCAAAACTTTTGTTGTATGAAAAAAAATATTTTGTTGTTTCAATGATGTTGTTGAGATCTTTATTAAGTATTATAAGGAACAAATATTTTTTTCTATTGAAAAAATAGTTTTTTCAATGATGAAGTTGTTAAAGAAGATAATGTACTGATTTAAAACGTATTTTAAATTAAAAATTTGAATTCAATTTCATTAAAAAAAAAGTCATTATAAATCATGAAATTAAAATTTATATAAAAATAAATTCTTTTTTATTATGGAGTAAAATTTTTTTGTTATATTTAAAAAATTTTCAAAAACACTATTTTTTTAACTTATTCATAAGAATTTTAAAAACTTTTTAAAAAGTAATAATTTAATTTTTAAAATTATATCAAATATTAATATTTTAATTTTTCATAAGTTAAAAGTACAAAAATTAAAGTCATTTATTGACCAATGTAATTTAATACTGTTCTTTTTATACTTTTGTGAAAACCTATATCAAAAGTTTAATATTGTAAATTAATGGTTAATAATATTTGTATATGAGAATACTGAAAATATATACGTTTGACATGTGACCCTGATACATTTATAAACTTAAAAAAAATATATTTAGCATAATCTATATTTATTTGTTAATTATAACCATGCATATTTTCTTCTGAATCTATTTTCTTTCTTTTTCTTTTGAAGTCTCTTTGTTATACAATTCCGACGTGAAAATTGTAGATTTTAAATTTTTATCATATATGTTTTAAAGATATGACCAATTTGTTACAATACTTTCGATATTAATTTATCTAATCACTAAAAATTTTGGTATTCTCTATTTCAAAATAAATATTAAAAAAATTTTGCCAAGTTTTTATTCTAAGTTAATCAAACAATAAACGATATAAGTATAAAATATACGTTTAATATATAATTATAAACATAGATTTAAAATTTTAATATAATAAAATACAATTTATTTTGAAAAATTTGTCAGTTAAAATATATACGAAATACAAATATTTATTGAATAAAAGAAGCTAAGTCATTTTACATTGATTTCTACTGAACATTAAATTCTTTTATTGACTGAATACGAGAAATTCTTCGCATACAAACGATTAAGGCTTGTAAGTCTTACAAGTTCAATTAAAACTAACGCTCAAAACGCGCTTCGAACCGTTCTTCTTCCTTTTTGTCTTCTTCTTCTTCTTTTCTTTCGTTTCTTGCCTTCTCTTTCTTCTCCTCCTTCTTCTTCTTGCTGCACGTTCTTCTTCCTCTTACTCTTCTTCTTCTCCTTTTTTTTCGTTTCTTGTATTCTCTTTCTCCTTCTTCTTCTTCTTACTGCACGTTCTTCTTCCTCGTCTTCCTCTTCTTCTTCTTCATTTACGTGATTTTCTCTCTATTTTCTTTCTTCGTTATTCTCAATTTCTATTGTTTTTTGACATCAATCTCTGAAATCGTTTTTGAAGAAGAAAAAGCAGCAGAAGATGAAGAGGAGAAAGAGAAAGAGTTCTGAATTATGCATAAGTGTACTTTAACGAATTTTGAGTGTATTTCTTAAATCCTTTGGGTGTAGTTTTGTAATTCTTTAGGTGTATTTCTGTAATCTTTTGGGTGTATTTCTATAATCGTTTGGGTGAATTTCTGTAACTATTTGTGTATATTTCTGTAATCCTTTTGGTGTATTTCTGTAATCATTTGGGTGTATTTCTATAATCGTTTGGGTGTATTTCTGAAGTTTCATTATCTCCAAAACGATTTCAAAGCTTGATTTTAGAAACCATGAAAATCGAAAAAAAAAAACGAAGAGGAGGAGGAGGAGGAGGAGGAAGAAGAAGAAGAGTCGTTCATAATACATGATGAGTGTAGCGCTTTAAAAACAGGAAACGGTTGAATAACGCATTGAAAGGCTCGTATGTATAACAACTTGTAAGACTTGCAATTCAAAAAAACTGTATGCGGAGGAGGAGGAGGAGGAGGAGGAGGAGGAGGAGGAGGAGGAGGAGGAGGAGGAGGAGGAGGAGGAGGAGGAGGAGGAGGAGGAGGAGGAGGAGGAGGAGGAGGAGGAGGAGGAGGAGGAGGAGGAGGAAGAAGAGTCGTTCATAATACATGATGAGTGTAGCGCTTTAAAAATAGGAAACGGTTGAATAACGCATTGAAAGGCTCGTATGTATAGCAACTTGTAAGACTTGCAATTCAAAAAAACTGTATGTGTAGCAGTCACTGAATGAATATTTAGTGGATAGAATAACATTTTATATGTTGATGAAAAAACTTAGATAAATTTAGTTTTATTTTTTTGTTATTATTATATTAATGGTTGTTGATAATATATGTCACGAAAAGTATAATTAATTCAATTTTTAAGTAAATATTTAAACGATGAAGATAATAATATAATATATTCATTAATATCAGTAAGAGACCATTTCAATCAGTAGAACTTAGTTAATCCCTAATACATCATTAGAATATATAAAAACTTAGACACCGATAATATACGCAGCGTTTGATTTATGTCTTTCTTAAAATTGAGATACAAAAATATAGATATTAAATATATATATATATATATATATATTATTTGATAAAATATTAAATACGACATAATAAAATTTAAAAAATTTATATTTTATAAAAATTAATAAAATATAAAAATATAAAAAAATAAGATAAAAGTATAAAAAATTGATAAAAAATCAAACGTAAAAATTAATTATATAAAAAAAATAAAAGATAAAAATATAAAAAATTATGTCCAATTAATTATATTTCTGTGTTTTAACAATTTAAAAAAATATTATATATATATATATATATATATATATATTATGTGTATATTTATATACTAACATATTTATTCAAAATTTATATTCCAAAAAAAAAAATCATATACTAACATATATTCATATTTTTGTGCCTGCGTCTTTAAAACCAAACTTGTCATATAGTCGTTCTCACAACTTATAATAAACTACAGTTTTAAAATAGCACACTTTAATCCATCTCTCTTCTCAGCTTATATTTAAAAGTTATTTTTTTATAATTATATAAAAATTAATATTTAATAAATAATTATATTAATTATCAATCATTTCAATTATTAATCATTATAATTAATAAATATATCATATATAATTAATATTTATATGATATTTACATTAATAATTTTATTATCCACATGTGTATTAATAACAAATAAATTAATATTAATATTAATTTTAATAATAAATTTTCTACGAATAAATTAAAGATGATATACAGTGCCACATATATAAGGTACATGAGTAAGTATTAAAGACAAAATATTTTATTTAATTTTTTAATTTATTATTCTTTCTTTGACTTTTTTATAATAGAAATGTATTTTATGTTTTTCATTGGAAGTATCCTTTTAAAATATGAGTTATAGTTTTTTATAATATTTTATTAATATATCTATTCTATTATTTTTTTGATAATTTAATTATTGTTTTTATTTAAACTTTTTTTTATCTAATTTTAGAGTGCAATTCTCTTTTACTACAATCGTTTATAATGTACCGCATCTATTAAATATCATTTCGAGTTGTATTTATTATTGATTTGGATTCTAATTATATGGATGTAAGAGTTTAATGAATGGACAATGAACTCTATTTTATTAAAAGATAGTTTGATCCATATTCAGATATTATGACTAACCCAATGGAATATAGGTAAAGTTAGTTTTAGGAGGTGCTCGATTTTTTATTAAATTATTGCTTCCAAAATTTTTATAGGCCAAGTTCAAATTCCATTCCCTCTATACTTTTTAGGTTTGCTAAAAAATTTTTGAAGTGAAGTATATAATGAGATTGATTTTTCTCAATTTAAATTCAGTTTTCAAAGAATTATGTCAGTCTTAAAAATGCATTTTCAAATACTAGTATTGTATTTAAATGTTTTTCCTTTAAAATTTTCATAATCAAAATATTTTTATAATATAGTAATTTTTTTTCAAAAATTACTATCTCCTTAGTGCATCAATACAATGTCATTGATGATAATAATTGTCAATTTAATGAAATAGCTATTTTATATGTTATTGCATTACATAAATAGTGGATGAAAAAAGTTATTTAACAAGTGATAAATAGTTTGAATGTATATGAATTATAAATATTTAATGTATGAAATTATTTTATTTGGTTGTCGTTTTTTGAATAACTATAATCTATTTATGTCTAAGATCTAAAATAATTAATATAGTATTTTTAAATTTTTATTTTTAAATTTTTTAATATAAATTTTTTTTTGGTTTATAAATTTATTTTTATTGGCTCCCAATATAACTAAGAAAAAATTCAATAGTTAAGTTAGAAAATATTGCTAATAGTAAATTGTACTTTTAAATTATTAATCTAAAAAAAAACTAAATCCTAAAAAACATTATTAGTTGTACTAAAAAAACTTATTGACGCACGTTGTAATAAAATATCTATTTAAAATAGTTTAAAATATGACAAATATTTTAATCAATTATGTGAAGTTATTGTGAACAAATAATAAATAGTGACTTCATTCGTGTAATTTTAAATTATTAATACACAAAAATAATTATGTAGAATAATAAATTTTGCATTAAAATTTTTATTACCGTATAAAAAAACACTCATCAAATTAAAATTTAGTTGTCCACAAATATATATTTATATATAAAACAAAATAATTATAGGTATAAAATATATTAAATTAATAGCTATAATTAATTACTATAATAAATATATAATTATATTAATTGTACATTATTTTAATTGTTAATTTAGTACTAATTAAAAATTTATTTTTTTATTTTAAAGAAGATCAAACATATCATTATTATTATTAAATAAATTCATAATTATAATTAACAATACTTTATGTAATCATAGTACTGTCCATCACAATAAGTATTATTCTTATTATATTATTATTTGTCTGAATGCATTATTATTTAAAAGAAAATTATTCACAAATCATGCATAATCAAATTTATTTATTTTATTATACATTTTTAAGTGACAATTAATTAGACTAATTTTTTTATTAGACACAATCAATTAGCATACAAGTCCATACGTTTAATAATAAATTATAAAGATTATCGTGATTCAATCATAATTTTTCTTACAAAGTGAAAGATTTTTTTAATATTAATAAAAAAAAGAATATTATATATATGTTGTGCTTAATTAATTAATATCTCTTTATTGCTAATTGTGTTTTTTTGTATTTTCTTTTATAGTTGAATAAAAATTTTAATATAAATAATGTATAAATTTTATTTGATACAAGATCAAAAACATAGTTTATAGATGTACAATGATTAATGTTGTAGATATAGATTAAAATTTTGGATATATATAAAAAAATCGTACGCATATTTTTTCATAAAAATTAAGATATTAATTTATTATATACTAAATATTTTTTAACTAATCCAATTATGTTGAAATTTTTTTTGTTTTATACTTTTATTTAGTATTTACGTAAATAAAAAAATATAAGCTTAAATATATTAAATAGTATTTTTCATTAAATAAACCTTAGATATAAAAAATTAATATTTTTTATGCATCGCACGAATACATATACTAGTTAGTTATTATTTAGAATAAGAGAAATTAAATTACTAATAAATTAGAGTTTGATTACATACGATTTACTGTAAAAATATATATGCATGAGTTGAGGTATAAAACATGAATGTGTCCTTCCTGAAGATTAAACATCTCTAAAATTCTAATATCTTCCTTCATTATATATTTATTTCATTATTCATAAGCTTTGCATAATAATTTGTTATTATTTCAAGTCCAATTCCTGCTCTTACAAAATTTCATAAATTTAATTAGGATTTCAATTAAATAATGTCTGTTGAGCCCTTTAATTCTTGTAAAAATAATATTCACTCACCATAATATTATTTGAATTGATTTGTTGCACTTGCCAAAGTAACTATCAGGATTATATATTATTCTCTGATAAAAGAGAAGTTCAAGGAATTGACCCCACGGGCAACATGTACTTCAATGAAAAGGCAATAAAATGCTTCATTAGGAATTTAAAGGATTTTTCTATATTTTTCAATAGCCTTAATGATTGCTGTGTCAAAGAATTTGCGGAATTGATTTGTGAGTTGGTGGTGCGGTGCCCAAGTTATTACGCTAATGTAACTCTTCACTACAAGCAACAAGAATTAACTTAGAGAAATGATAGTCAAATGATACTATACAATTATTCTTTTCCTTGCTTTCTTGTGCCCGATGGAACATATTTTAATAATACACACATACAGAATTTAGAGAAACCAGGCCCTTCGGCAAATTTTCTTACCAAAATTCATCAGATGCTAGCGCTCAACTATGAAATAATTGCCAGTATTAATGCTGTACTATTATACTATTCATACACAATTTGTATTCTACGAAAACAAGAGAAAAATGTATTCGTTAAGTTTAATTTTGATAGAAGGATATTATATTATTGTAATTTTGGCAACATATATTACTCTTCAATTCCTCTATTTTTTTATTAAGAAAACAGGATGATATATAAAATATATAATAGATAGAATTAGATTACAAGAAACGTATCTCTTGTCTCAAATCATCACACATCAAAAGCGTAAGGGATATTCAACTCGTGAAGAGTTGTAGAGTAGGTGGCATGGCATATATTTTTTTTTAAGGTGGTGTCCGTGGAGGTTTTTCAATACATGGCTAAGGTGGCTATTTTTAAGGGAATTGGGGCAGAATATGACGCGTGGAATTTTCTCTACGTGTTTGACCTTTTAAGGGGAACAGTTATGTGAGTGGTTTTATGGTAAGTACAATTGTACAAACCTTTCTTGTAATTAAACCAAGGGTGTTTTTGTCATTTTACATAAAAAATTTATTTCTAAGTAAGTAAAATTAAGGTTTTTTATTTAAATAAAATAAATATAAAATTTATAAAAATATATAGTACATCATAATTATGTAAATACATAATTAGCCATATCTCTCGATTACTAAATTTCAAAAATTGAATACATACATGGTAGTGAAACTTCAATCTGTGTCACGAGTTAAATGTGGTTTCAATATTCGAAATACATGTAAAAAGAGAATAAATCTCAAGTTAAATGTGATTTCAATATTCGAGATACAGGTAAAAAGAGAATAAGTTTTAGTATTTAAGATATACATAATATGTGAATTGGTGACTCAATATCCAAGATATAGTCGTTTTTTATTTGAGTGGTGTTTCTGATAGAACATATGGATATGAATTTGATCGTAGTGTTATGGTAGTTGATTATGGTACAAATGAAACTAGTACTAATTATTGGATTGTTAACAACTCACGGGACACTTAATGGGATGAGTGAAACGAGTATGTTGTTTTCTTTAGGTTTCAATGGTATTTATATATTTATAAATAAAAATTTTAAATTTTTATTTTAATAATAAATAATAAATAAATTAAAATAAAATTTTTTACAAAAAAAAGTAAGATCTTTTTAATAAATAATGAATAAATATTATTTCAAGAGTTACATAAAACGTTGATTTGGAATTGAACGTGAGGTTCAGATCCCTTTGTGTGGCAGCGTCCGACTTGTTGATATCGAAGGGCCGCCTATCCGAGTTCCTCGTGAGGAGGTGGGGGTATGACGAACGGATTTCTGCTGGTAAAGAATTTTACAAATAAAGTCTCGTTGAAAGTATAGTTTCTAAACCAACAAAGAATCCTTTCGTACAAAAACTTGTTTGTCACTAACGCAAACTCAATAAAAATAAATAACTGAAGTATTCAAACTTCGGGTCGTCTCTCAAGGAATTGCAGGGAAGTATGATTTATTATTTGTTGTGGAAAAATATATTTTTTGGGTTTTTGAAATAGGGAACAAGGAAATAAATTAGCAATAAAGTAAATTAATTATCATGAACACCCTTGCAAGGTATAAGAACTGGAAATCTCATCCTAGTTATCCTTTTCAGGTGTGATGAGAATTATTTATTGCTCCCACTTAGTTAATCCTTACTAAATAAAAAAAAAGTCAAGTGGACTAATCAATTTGATTCCTCAAGTCCTAGTCAACTCCTATGGAAAGACTAGCTTTAGAGGGATCCAAATCAATCAGCAAATTCCAATTTTCAATCAACAGCTGAGTTTGATAACTCAAATGTCACCAATTACTCAACCAAAGCAAAGGGAGAAAAATCTAAATTAATTTGGAAGCATCAATAACATGAATTTGAAGAAAGCAATCTTAAATCTGAAATACCTCAATGTGTATTAAATAAGAAAATCAATCCTAACATGGAGTTCATAAACCAATATTAACAAACTAAAATAATAGAATAAATAAAAGTAGAAGAGAAATTAAAGTAAAGGAACATTGAACCTGGAATGAAGAAGAAGTAAACCTAACCTTTAAGAGGAATCCTAATCCTAAATCCTAAGAGAGAGGATAGAGTCTCTCTCTCTAAAAACTACATCTAAAACCAAAAAATTTGTGAATATGAAAATTGTATTATGAATTAATGCATTCTCCTACTTTATAGCCTCTAATCTGTATTTTCTGGGGCAAAAACTGGATCAAAAATAGCCCAGAAATTTTCCCCAGTGATTTCTGATACGTCCAGCACGTGGCAGAGTCACGCGTGAGCGTGGATTGGATTTTTTCCAGGTCACGCGTGCGCGTGATTCACGCATGCGCGTCGTCTATATTCAAGGAAGTTATGGCAAATTATATAGCGTTGTGAAGCCCCGGATGTTAGCTTTCTAACGCAACTAGAACCGTCTCATTTGGACCTCTGTAGCTCAATTTATGACCGTTTGAGTGCGAAGAGGTCAGGCTGGACAGCTTTAGCAGTTTCTTCAATTTCTTGTATTCCTTCCACTTTTGTGTGCTTTCTTTCTATCCTCTAAGCTATTCCAGCCCTATAAACCCTGAAATCACTTAACACACATATCAAGATATCAAATGGTAATAAGAGAGGATTAATAATTAGCAAATTTAAGGCCAAATAAGCATTTTTTCATTCAAAGCACAGAATCAGGAAGGAAAACGTAAAACATGCGATTTCTATGAATAAGTGTGAGAATAATGGATAAAATTCACTAGATTAAGCACAGGATAAACCCTAAAAATGGGGTTTATCAGGGTACCTGCAAGAGACTCCGATGCTTAAGTTAGTAAGGGCTTTAGGCAGGTTTTTAGTAGATTAGACGGTGAATATATGTGAGGGGTGTCAGTGTATTTATAGTAAATAGATAACCACCTTTTGGAGTAGTTTCACCTTTGTTGGTGGATAACCGTTCCCTTTATCTTGAAAGTTGTTGAGATCTTCCTTCTAGATAAATAGGAGATATCTTAAAAGTCAGTTACTTATTTGGATAAGTGGGACCAAACTCATGTTGCTATGTCTGACCTCTATGAGGTCGGATAGGGGTAAATCAGACGATATCTGTTTGTTGTACTGGCTAGCTTGGAGATGACATCAGCTCGGCCATCATGCTCTCAGCTTATATGCTTGACCTTTTCTTCTTCATTCTTGAGGATGATCCCTGTCCCACTACCAGCTTTGTTTAATGATCCACCTCCCAGTCATGGATCCCCTTTTCGCTCCTCAGTATATTCCGCAAGGAAGTCAGCTAAGTATTGCGACTTGATGACTGTCCGAGTTTTGTACTTCAAATCAAATTCGGACAGCTCCATAGCCCATTGTAACATCTGCCCTACTATACTTATTTTTTAGAGGATATGCTTCATGGGTTGAATATTTAGGGATTTGATGGTGTGAGCTTGAAAGTGGAGACACAATTTCCAGTATGCCAAGACCAAAGCATATGCAACTTGCACAATTTTCTAATATGCAACTTGCACAATTTTCCAATGTGTCTATGGTTTCAGCCTGAGCTCTAACGTGCTGACTTTTTTGCTTTCAGATTGCTTAAGCTAAACCTTTTATTGTAGCATTTATGCCCTTATTATGAGGTATTTCACTTGTCTCAGTTTTTTAGTAAATGGTCCGAGCAAGTCTAAACTCCATTTTGCAAAGGGTCATGGTGAGGTGATGCTAATGAGCTTCTTCTGGAGGTGTCGCGTGAGAATTTTCATGTAACTGATAGGGCAGGCACTTATTCTCAAAATTGGTCACATCTTTTTTGTAAAGTCGGCCAATAAAATTTGGCTCATAACATCTTCTTTGTCAGTGACCTTGCTCCCAGATAATTTCTACAGATTCCACTGTAGATTTCATCTAAGACCCTTTCAAGTTTGAGGTCGGGACATACTTTAACATTTTTCATTGTGATTTCTTACTAATACCACATTGGCTAACCATAAGGAATCTAAACCTAGCTTCCAGGATTGCTTGGACCTATTTTTCATGACTTGTGCTCTTTTAGGGCTGAGTTCTTGTCATATCTATAGTACAGGTCGGACATCCGAGTATACAGCTAGCTTGTGGTTCATGAGGTCAGGATGAATGCTTGGCATATCACAATAAGCCTTTTAAACAAAGAGCTCAGAATTTTCTTTGTAAGTTTTGGAGGTTCTTAACTTCATTGTAGAGTCTGACCTTTAAAAGAGGTCGAACTTTTCTTTACGAGCTTTAAAAGCGGTCGAAATTTTCTTTGTAAGCTTGGAGATTTTCGACCTCATTGTAGAGTCTAACCTTTAAAAGAGGTCGGACTTTTCTTCGTGAGTCCTAAAAAAGGTCAGATTTTGTATAGTCTTTCCCGACCTCGTAGACTTTTTTTTTAAGTTGCTGCGATGATTATGTGGATCAGCAGATCCATCATAGGAATCCATGTTGGAATGTTAGAAATTTCTTGGGACCTTTGCACGCATGACCTCTTTAGAGAAAAGATCATCCCCTCCATTGAAGACTAGGTCTTTGTCATCCCGACTTTCTTTTTTCCTTGACTCGGATTCTAGTTTTCTTAGTTTATTTTCAATATCTCTTCTATCGTGAAATTCTTTTCGGAGTTGGCTACCGGATTTTCTTCGTCGTTGTAATTCATTTTTCAAGGGATCTCCACTTTTTGATCCGAAGTTGGACGAAATTCGTCCTTCTAGATGTTGATCATCCACCATTATCAAGGGTTGAGCTCCAGGTCCTTGACAATGGCGCCAATGTTTCGAGGATTAACTGAAACGTGAATTTAGGTCTGAACGTAAGGTCCAGATCTATTTGTGTGGCAGCGTTCGACTTGTTGATTCCGAAGGGCCGCCGGTCCGAATTTCTCGTGAGGAGGTGGGGGTGGTACCTGCAAGAGACTCCGATGCTTAAGTTAGCAAGGGTTTTAGGCATGTTTTTAGTAGATTAGAATGTGAATATACCTAAGGAGTGTCAGTGTATTTATACTAGAATAGATAACCATCTTTTGGAGTAGTTCCACTGATGAGCGGATAATTTATACGCTTTTTGGCATTGTTTTTAGTATGTTTTTAGTATGATCTAGTTAGTTTTTAGTATATTTTTATTAGTTTTTAGTTAAAATTCACTTTTCTGGACTTTACTATGAGTTTGTGTGTTTTTCTGTGATTTCAGGTATTTTCTGGCTGAAATTGAGGGACCTGAGCAAAAATCTGATTCAGAGACTAAAAAGGACTGCAGATGCTGTTGGATTCTGACCTCTCTGCACTCGAAGTGGATTTTCTGGAGCTACAGAAGCCCAATTGGCGCGCTCTTAAAGGCGTTGGAAAGTAAACATCCTGGGCTTTCCAGCAATATATGATAGTCCATACTTTGCCCAAGAATTGATGGCCCAAACCGGCGTTCAAAGTCACCCTCAGAATTCCCAGCGTTAAACGCCGGAACTGGCACAAGGATGGGAGTTAAACGCCCAAACTGGCACCAAAGCTGGCGTTTAACTCCAAGAAGAGTCTCTACACGAAAATGCTTCAATGCTCAGCCCAAGCACACACCAAGTGGGCCCGGAAGTGGATTTTTATGTCATTTACTCATCTTTGTAAACCCTAGGCTACTAGTTCTCTATAAGTAGGACCTTTTACTATTGTATTTGAATCTTCGGATCTTTGGAATCTTTTGATCTTTAGATCTTTTGATCACAGGGAGGCTGGCCTCACGGCCATGCCTAGACCTTGTTTTTATGTATTTTTAACGGTGGAGTTTCTACACACCATAGATTAAGGTGTGGAGCTCTGCTGTACCTCGAGTATTAATGCAATTACTATTGTTCTTCTATTCAATTCTGCTTGTTCTTATTCTAAGATATCACTTGTTCTTCAACTTGATGAATGTGATGATCCGTGACACTCATCATCATTCTCACCTATGAACGTGTGCCTGACAACCACCTACGTTCTACCTTAGATTGGGTGAATATCTCTTGGATTCCTGATACATGATGCATGGTTGATCGCCTGACAACCGAGCGCTCGCCTGACAACCGAGCCAGCCATTCCGTGAGATCAGAGTCTTCGTGGTATAGGCTAGAACTGATGGCGGCATTCAAGAGAATCCGGAAGGTCTAACCTTGTCTGTGGTATTCTGAGTAGTATTCAATGATTGAATGACTGTGACGAGCTTCGAACTCCTGAGGGCCGGGCGTTAGTGACAGACGCAAAAGAATCACTGGATTCTATTCTGGCCTGATTGAGGACCGACAGATGGACAGCCGTGCCGTGACAGGGTGCGTTGAACATTTCCACTGAGAGGATGGGAGGTAGCCACTGACAACGGTGAAACCCTTGCATAAGCTTGCCATGGAAAGGAGTAAGAAGGATTGGATGAAGACAGTAGGAAAGCAGAGAGACGGAAGGGACCAAGCATCTTCATACGCTTATCTGAAATTCCCACCAATGAATTACATAAGTATCTCTATCTTTATCTTTATGTTTTATTCATATATCACCCATATCCATTTGAGTTTGCCTGACTAAGATTTACAAGGTGACCATAGCTTGCTTCATACCAACAATCTCTGTGGGATCGACCCTTACTCGCGTAAGGTTTATTACTTGGACGACCCAGTACACTTGCTGGTTAGTTGTGCGAAGTTGTGTTTATGCCATGGTATTGAACACCAAGTTTTTGGGTTCATCACCGGGGATTATTTGAGTTGTGAAAAGTATTGATCACAATTTCGTGCACCAAGTTTTTGGCGCCGTTGCCGGAGATTGTTCGAGTATGGACAACTGACGGTTCATCTTGTTGCTTAGATTAGGTATTTTTTTTCAGAGTTCTTAAGAATGAATTCTAGTGTTTCATGATGATCTGTTGAAGTCTGGCTGGCTGTGAAGCCATGTCTAATTTCATTGGACCAAGGTTTCAACTCATCATCACAAGAGCTTGTTGATTTCTATCAATCTTGCTGTGGGAGCAGTGATCTGCTAAGGCTTGGCTGGCCTTTGGCCATGTCTAGTGTTTTGGACCGAAGCTTTCTTTGAAAGCTTGGCTGGCTGTGAAGCCATGTCTAATTCCTGGACCGGAGTCTTAGACTAAACATTGCATGATTCCTGGAATTCTCATTAAGAATTTTGATACCTTTATTTTCTTTTTCCACTAAATTTTCGAAAAAAAAAATTTCCAAAATCCTAAAAACCAAAAATATTGTATGTTTCTTGTTTGAGTCTAGTGTCTCATTTTAAGTTTGGTGTCAATTGCATGCACTCATGCATGTGTCTTCATTAATCTTCAAGTTGTTCTTGATGATTTCTTACTCTGATCTTTGAATTCTCTTGACTTGAGTGTTTATGTGTCTCATATGCATTCTCATTAGTGTCAGCAGTATACAAACTGCTAAGTTTGGTGTCTTGCATGCATTGTTATTTGATTTTAGTTGCATTTTGATTATTCCTTATTATTAAAAATCCAAAAATATTTTTAATTTGTGTCTTTTCAAGTCAATAATACAGAGGATTGAAGATTCAGAACATACAGCAGAGGAATTACACAGAAAAAGCTGGGCGTTCAAAATGCCCAGTGAAGAAGACAGACTGGCGTTTAAACGCCAGCCAGGGTGCCTGGCTGGGCGTTTAACGCCCAAAAGGGTAGAGTTTTGGGCGTTAAACGCCAGAATGTGCACCATTCTGGACGTTTAACGCCAGGATAGCACAAGAGGGAAGATTTTGTTTTCAAATCAATTTTTTTCAAGTTTTCAAAATCTTTTCAAAATCAAATCTTTTTCAAATCAAATCTTTTCAATCAAATCTTTTTCAAAATCAATTTCTTTCCATTTTTTAAAAATACTTGCTATCAATTAATGATTTGATTCAACATTTCAAGTATGTTGCCTTTTCTGTTGAGAAAGGTTTAATATTTGAATCATATCTTTTCTTGATAGCCAAGTCATTAATTTTCAAAATCAAATCTTCTTAAAATATTTTTCAAATCATATCTTCTCAATCACATCTTTTTTAAAACCAATCATATCTTCTTAACCACATCTTCTTCAAAATAGTTTTCAATCAAATCTTTTTGATTTCTAATTTCAAAATCTTTTTCAAAAATCACTTTATTTCTTTCCCACTTTTATTTTCGAAAATCAATTAGTGTTTTTCAAAATGTTTTCAAAATCTTTTACTTAATTTTCGAAAATTACTTCCCCTCTTCTCACACCCTTCTATTTATGGACTAACACTATTCATTAATACACAATTCGAACTCCTTCTTCTTTGATAAGTTCGAATATTCTACTTCTGCCTTCTATTTTTCTTTTCCTCTGACACCTCAAGGAATCTCTATACTGTGACATAGAGGATTTCATATTTTCTTGTTCTCTTCTCTTATGAGCAGAAGCAAGGACAAAAGCATTCTTTTTGAGGCTGATCCTAAACCTGAAAGGACCTTGAAGCGAAAGCTAAGAGAAGCCAAGGCACAACTCTCAGTAGAGGACCTAACAGAAATCTTCAAAGAAGAAGAACCCATGGCAGCCGAAAACAACAACAATGCCAACAATGCAAGGAAGGTGCTGGGTGACTTTACCGCACCTACTCCCGATTTCTATGGGAGAAGCATCTCTATCCCTGCCATTGGAGCAAACAACTTTGAGCTTAAGCCTCAATTAGTTTCTCTAATGCAATAGAATTGTAAGTTCCATGGACTTCCATTGGAAGATCCTCATCAGTTCTTAGCTGAATTCTTGCAAATCTGTGACACTGTCAAGACTAATGGGGTTGACCCTGAGGTCTACAGACTTATGCTATTCCCTTTTGCTGTAAGAGACAGAGCTAGGACATGGTTGGACTCACAACCTAAGGAAAGCCTGAACTCTTGGGAAAAGCTAGTCAATGCCTTCTTGGCAAAGTTCTTTCCACCTCAAAAATTGAGTAAGCTTAGAGTGGAAGTCCAAACCTTCAGATAGAAGGAAGGAGAATCCCTCTATGAAGCTTGGGAAAGATACAAATAATTAATCAGGAAGTGTCCCTCTGACATGCTTTCTGAATGGAACATCATAGGAATTTTCTATGATGGTCTCTCTGAACTATCCAAGATGTCTTTGGATAGCTCTGCTGGAGGATCTCTTCATCTGAAGAAGACGCCTGAAGAAGCTCAAGAACTAATTGAAATGGTTGCAAATAACTTTTCATGTACACTTCTGAAAGGAATCCTGTGAACAATGGGACCAGTCAGAAGAAAGGAGTTCTTGAGATTGACACTCTGAATGCCATATTGGCTCAGAACAAAATATTGACTCAGCAAGTGAATATGATTTCTCAAAGTCTGTCTGGAATGCAAAATGCACCAAGCAGTACTAAGGAAGCTTCATCTGAAGAAGAAGCCTATGATCCTGAGAACCCTTCAATGGAAGAGGTGAATTACATGGGAGAACCCTATGGAAACACTTATAATCCTTCATGGAGAAATCATCCAAATCTCTCATGGAAGGATCAACAGAGACCTCAACAAGGTTTCAACAATAATAATGGTGGAAGAAACAGGTTTAGCAATAGCAAGCCTTTTCCATCATCTTCTCAGCAACAGACAGAGAATTCTAAGCAGAATACCTCTGACTTAGCAACCATGGTCTCTGATCTAATCAAAACCACTCAAAGTTTCATGACTGAAACACGGTCCTCCATTAGAAATTTGGAGGCACAAGTGGGTCAGCTGAGCAAGAAGATTACTGAACTCCCTCCTAGTACTCTTCCAAGCAATACAGAAGAAAATCCAAAAGGAGAGTGCAAAGCCATCAACATGGCCGAATTTGGAGAGGAAGGAGAGGCAGTGAACGCCACTGAGGAAGACCTCAATGGACGTCCACTGGCCTCCAATGAGTTCCCCAATGAGGAACCATGGGAATCTGAGGCTCAAAATGAGACCATAGAGATTCCATTGAACTTCTGCCATTCATGAGCTCTGATGAGTATTCTTCCTCTGAAGAGAATGAGTATGTCACTGAAGAGCAAGTTGCTAAATACCTTGGAGCAATCATGAAGCTAAATGACAAGTTATTTGGAAATGAGACTTGGGAGGATGAACCCCCTTTGCTCACCAAAGAACTGGATGACTTGTCTAGGCAGAAATTACCTCAAAAGAGACAGGATCCTGGGAAGTTTTCAATACCTTGTACCATTGGCACCATGACCGTCAAGAAGGCCTTGTGTGACCTAGGGTCAAGTGTAAACCTCATGCCTCTCTCTGTAATGGAGAAGCTAGGGATCTTTGAGGTGCAAGCTGCAAAAATCTCACTAGAGATGGCAGACAACTCAAGAAAACAAGCTTATGGACTTGTAGAGGATGTTCTGGTAAAAGTTGAAGACCATTACATCCCTGCTGATTTCATAGTCCTAGAGACTGGAAAGTGCATGGATGAATCCATCATCCTTGGCAGACCCTTCCTAGCCACAGCAAAGGCTGTGATTGATGTTGATAGAGGAGAATTGATCATTCAAGTGAATGAAGAATCCTTGGTGTTTAAGATTCAAGGTTATCCCTCTGTCATCATGGAGAGGAAGCATGAAGAGCTTCTCTCAAAACAGAGCCAAACAGAGCCCCCACAGTCAAACTCTAAGTTTGGTGTTGGGAGGCCACAACCAACTTCTAAGTTTGGTGTTGAACCCCCACATTCAAACTCTAAGTTTGGTGTTGGGAGGTTCCAACATTGCTCTGAGCACCTGTGAGGCTCCATGAGAGCCCACTGTCAAGCTACTGACATTAAAGAAGCGCTTGTTGGGAGGCAACCCAATGTTATATTTTATCTATTCTCTTTTGTTATTTTATGTTTTCTGTAGGTTGATGATCATGAGAAGTCACAAAATCAATTGAAAAAGCAAAAATAGAAAGAAAAACAGGAAGAAAAACAGCACACCCTGGAGGAAGAACCTACTGGCGTTTAAACGCCAGTAAGGCTAGCAGATGGGCGTTTAACGCCCAGTCTGGCACCATTCTGGGCGTTTAACGCCAGAAAGGGGCACCAGACTGGCGTTAAACGCCAGAAAAGGGCAAGCACTTGGCGTTAATCGCCAGAAATGGGCACCAGCCCGGCGTTTAACGCCAGAATTGGCCAGAAACGCATTTTTGCATGCCATTTGGTGCAGGGATGACTTTTCCTTGACACCTCAGGATCTGTGGACCCCACAGGATCCCCACCTACCCCACCACTCTCTCTCTTCTTCACCCATTCACCAATCACCTCAACTCCTCTTCCCCAAAAATCCTTCACCTATCAAATCCCATCTTTCTCTTCACCACTCACATCCATCCTTCATAAAACCCCACCTACCTCACCCTTCAAATTCAAACCACTTTCCCTCCCAAACCCACCCATACATGACCGAACCATGAGCCCCCCACTCCTATATAAACCCATCTTCACTCCTTTATTTTCACACAACCTAAACACCACTTCTCCCCATTTTTGGCCGAACACAAAGCCATTCCATTCTTTCTCATTTCTTCTTCTTCTACTCTCTTCTTTCTTCTTTTGCTCGAGGACGAGAAAACCTTTTAAGTTTGGTGTGGTAAAAGCATTGCTTTTTGTTTTTTCATAACCATTTATGGCATCCAAGGCCGGAGAAACCTCTAGAAAGAGGAAAGGGAAGGCAAAAGCTTCCACCTCCGAGTCATGGGAGATGGAGAGATTCATCTCAAGGGTGCATCAAGACCACTTCTATGAAGTTGTGGCCTTGAAGAAGGTGATCCCCGAGGTCCCTTTCAAACTCAAAAAGGGTGAATATCCGGAGATCCGACATGAGATCCGAAGAAGAGGTTGGGAAGTTCTTACCAACCCCATTCAACAAGTCGGAATCCTAATGGTTCAAGAGTTCTATGCCAATGCATGGATCACCAAGAACCATGATCAAAGTGTGAACCCGGATCCAAAGAATTGGCTTACTATGGTTCGGGGGAAATACTTAGATTTTAGTCCGGAAAATGTAAGGTTGGCATTCAACTTGCCCATAATGCAAGGAGATGAACATCCTTACACTAGAAGGGTCAACTTTGATCAAAGGTTGGACCAAGTCCTCACAGTCATATGTGAAGAGGGCGCCCAATGGAAGAGAGATTCAAGAGGGAAGCCGGTTCAATTGAGAAGGCATGACCTCAAACCCGTGGCTAGAGGATGGTTAGAGTTTATCCAACGCTCAATCATTCCCACTAGCAACCGGTCTGAAGTTACTATAGACTGAGCTATCATGATCCATAGCATCATGATTGGAGAAGAAATAGAAGTTCATGAGGTTATATCTCAAGAACTTTATAAGGTGGCGGACAAGTCCTCTACCTTGGCAAGGTTAGCCTTTCCTCATCTCATTTGTCACCTCTGTTATTCAGTTGGAGTTGACATAGAGGGAGACATCCCCATTGATGAGGACAAGCCCATCACTAAGAAGAGGATGGAGCAAACAAGAGACCCCTCTCATCATCAAATCCCTGAGATGCCTCAAGGGATGCACTTTCCTCCACAAAACTATTGGGAGCAACTAAACACCTCCCTAGGAGAATTGAGTTCCAACATGGGACAACTAAGGGTGGAGCACCAAGAACACTCCGTCCTCCTCCATGAAATTAGAAAAGATCAAAGAATCATGAGAGAGGAGCAACAAAGACAAGGAAGAGACATTGAGGAGCTCAAGCACTCCATAGGATCTTCAAGAGGAAGAACAAGCCGCCATCACTAAGGTGGACCCGTTCTTTAATTTCCTTGTTCTTTATTTTTCTGTTTTTCGAATTTTAGTGCTTATGTTTATCTATGTTTGTGTCTTGTGATCATTAGTGTCTTAGTGTCTATGCCTTAAAGTTATGAATGTCCTATGAATCCATCACCTTTCTTAAATGAAAAATGTTCTTAATTGAAAAAGAAAAGAATTGCATGAATTTTGAATTTTATAACAGTTTAATTATTTTGATGTGGTGGCAATACTTTTGTTTGCTGAATGTATGCTTAAACAGTGCATATGTCTTTTGAATTTGTGGTTCATGAATGTTGGCTCTTGAAAGAATGATGAAAAAGGAGAAATGTTACTGAGGATCTGAAAAATCATAAAAATGATTCTTGAAGCAAGAAAAAGCAGTGAATACAAAAAAAATATTTTGAAAAAAAAAAGAGAGAAGGAGAAAAACGAAAAAAAAGGGAGAAAAAGAAAAAGAAAGAAAAAGAAAGAAATAAAGTTGTGATCCAAGGCAAAAAGAGTGTGCTTAAGAACCTTGGACACCTCTAATTGGGGACTCTAGCAAAGCTGAGTCACAATCTGAAAAGGTTCACCCAATTATGTGTCTGTGGCATGTATGTATCCGGTGGTAATACTGGAAGACAGAGTGCTTTGGGTCACGGCCAAGACTCAATAAGTAGCTGTGTTCAAGAATCATCACACTTAACTAGAAGAATCAATGACACTATCTGGATTCTGAGTTCCTAAAGAAGCCAATCATTCTGAATTTCAAAGGATAGAGTGAGATGCCAAAACTGTTCAGAGGCAAAAAGCTAAAAGCCCCGCTCATCTAATTAATACTGATCTTCATAGATGTTTTTGGAATTCATTGCATATTCTCTTCTTTTTATCTTATTTGATTTTTAGTTGCTTGAGGACAAGCAACAATTTAAGTTTGGTGTTGTGATGAGCGGATAATTTATATGCTTTTTGGCATTGTTTTTAGTATGTTTTTAGTATGATCTAGTTAGTTTTTAGTATATTTTTATTAGTTTTTAGTTAAAATTCACTTTTCTGGACTTTACTATGAGTTTGTGTGTTTTTCTGTGATTTCAGGTATTTTCTGGCTGAAATTGAGGGACCTGAGCAAAAATATGATTCAGAGACTAAAAAGGACTGCAGATGCTGTTGGATTCTGATCTCCCTGCACTCGAAGTGGATTTTATGGAGCTACAGAAGCCCAATTGGCACGCTCTCAACGGCGTTGGAAAGTAGACATCCTGGGCTTTCCAGCAATATATGATACTCCATACTTTGCCCAAGAATTGATGGCCCAAACCGGTGTTCAAAGTCACCCTCAGAATTCCCAGCGTTAAACACCGGAACTGGCACAAGGATGGGAGTTAAACGCCCAAACTGGCACCAATGCTGGCGTTTAACTCCAAGAAGAGTCTCTACACGAAAATTCTTCAATGCTCAGCCCAAGCACACACCAAGTGGGCCCGGAAGTGGATTTTTATGTCATTTACTCATCTTTGTAAACCCTAGGCTACTAGTTCTCTATAAGTAGGACCTTTTACTATTGTATTTGAATCTTCGGATCTTTGGAATCTTTTGATCTTTAGATCTTTTGATCACTGGGAGGCTGGCCTCACGGCCATGCCTAGACCTTGTTCTTATGTATTTTCAACGGTGGAGTTTCTACACACCATAGATTAAGGTGTGGAGCTCTGCTGTACCTCGAGTATTAATGCAATTACTATTGTTCTTCTATTCAATTCCGCTTGTTCTTGTTCTAAGATATCACTTGTTCTTCAACTTGATGAATGTGATGATCTGTGACACTCATCATCATTCTCACCTATGAACGTGTGCCTGACAACCACCTCCGTTCTACCTTAGATTGGGTGAATATCTCTTGGATTCCTGATACATGATGCATGGTTGATCGCCTAACAACCGAGCGCTCGCCTGACAACCGAGGCAGCCATTCCGTGAGATCAGATTCTTCGTGGTATAGGCTAGAACTGATGGCGGCATTCAAGAGAATCCGGAAGGTCTAACCTTGTCTGTGGTATTCTGAGTAGGATTCAATGATTGAATGACTATGACGAGCTTCGAACTCCTGAGGGCCGGGCGTTAGTGACAGACGCAAAAGAATCACTGGATTCTATTCCGGCCTGATTGAGAACCGACAGATGGACAGCCATGCCGTGACAGGGTGCGTTGAATATTTCCACTGAGAGGATGGGAGGTAGCCACTGACAACGGTGAAACCCTTGCATAAGCTTGCCATGGAAAGGAGTAAGAAGGATTGGATGAAGACAGTAGGAAAGCAGAGAGACGGAAGGGACCAAGCATCTTCATACGCTTATCTGAAATTCCCACCAATGAATTACATAAGTATCTCTATCTTTATCTTTATGTTTTATTCGTATATCACCCATATCCATTTGAGTTTGCCTGACTAAGATTTACAAGGTGACCATAGCTTGCTTCATACCAACAATCTCTGTGGGATCGACCCTTACCCGCGTAAGGTTTATTACTTGGACGACCCAGTACACTTGCTGGTTAGTTGTGCGAAGTTGTGTTTATGCCATGGTATTGAACACCAAGTTTTTGGGTTCATCACCGGGGATTATTTGAGTTGTGAAAAGTATTGATCACAATTTCGTGCACCATCCACCTTTGTTGGTGGATAACCGTTTTCTTTATTTTGGGAGTTGGTGAGATCTTCATTCTAGATAAACAGAAGATATCTTAGAAGTCAGTTACTTAGTTAGATAAGTGGTACCGAACTTATGTTGCTGTCTTCGACCTCTATGAGGTCGGGTAGGGGTAGATCGAACGATGTCTGTATGCTGGGCTTTATTCATTTTGAGCCTGGCTAAATTATGGGCTAGTGCATGAATATGTATATTTGTTTTTAGGAAAAGTCTAGGGAGCCAGCAGTTTTATTAAAATTTGGCCAGCATTTAACCAACAAAAGTAAAGTGAGTAATCTCACACCCTTGGATAAAATCTCACACCATTAAAATCACCAATGATGGCTAATTGATGGCTACAAATCACAAAAATTGCTGGCCCCCTAGCACTCCTCTTATTTTTATTGAAATAAATTAAATTATTAATTAAATATACTCACATTATTATACTGAGTATTTATGAGCACTGGAAAATTATTATATTTAATTATTTATACTCGTATATTTGATTATTATACTCGTATATTTGATTATTTATAATTAAATTATTTATGATTATTTTAAAAGAGTACTATATTTAATAAAATTATTGTCTCCTAGATATTATTGTGTTATATTATTTGATTAATTTTATATTGTATAGATATTATCTTATCATACCAACATAGAAGATTATTAGATTAAGTATGCGCATGGAGTGAATCCAATTTATTTTTATACGCGCATAACTTAATTTAATAATGTCATTTTTTTAATAATAATGCTCCACATCCATATAAAAAAACTTATCCAAGTCATCCAAGCACTTTCTTTAACGCATCTCCCCCTCCCCCAAAGTTACGTGAAATATACGCGTGCCCCCCTCTCCCTTCTATCAACGTAACAGATTTACGTAAACCTCTTCTTCAACTTAAACATTCTTCTTCTACTTTTCTTTTTCAATGTTAACGATTTGTATTGTAATTTTCAGATCTGCAATTTTTGTTGCTCGTCGTTCTTCTTCTTTTTTTTCTTCTCTTTTGCTCGTTGTTCTTCTCTGCTGCTCGTCATTCTTCTTCCTATTCTTCTTCTTTTTCTTCTTCAATTTTGTGGATTTATATCCTTCATTTTCAGATTTCAATATTCTATAAAAACAATAAATGATTCAACTTCAAATAAGTTGAACGAGAGCATTTTAGATTATCTTCTGAAACGAATCAAGCGGACAAGGTTTGGAAATTTTTTAATCGAATTGAATAGAACGCAATTGTTAAATTGAATTAAATGTACACATGTTTTCTGAATTGAATTGAATTAATAATCTCTCAATTGTAGACATAGGTGCTTTGAATTTATATAATGGATAATGTTTCGTTCATTTAGTACTATACAATTGTTTCATCATAATAACATGTTCGGTTCGTTCTGCAGAAAGATGTTTGAATTTGATTTTATATAATGGATAACGTTATGTTCATTTAGTATTATACAATTGTTTCACCTTAATAACATATTCAGTTCATTATGCAGAAAGTTGTTTAAATTTGATTTTATATCATGGATAATGTTCTATTCATTTAGTACTATACAATTGTGTACAATTGTTTCACCTTAATAACGTGTTCAGTTTATTATGCAGAAAACTGTTTGAATTTGATTTTATATCTGGATAATGTTCCATTCATTTAGTACTATACAATTGTTTCACCATAATGACGTGTTCGGTTCATTATGCAGAAAACTATTTGAATTTTAATTTGTATAATGGATAATCTTTCATTCATTTAGTACTATACAATTGATTCACCATAATAACATGTTTGGTTCATTCTACAGACCAGGTGTGTTGTGGATGAACAATTTGTCCTAAAGGTCGGGAGAATTTTCAAGACACTAGAAGAAGTTGAAAAGTTCTACAAAAATTATTCCAAAGAGCTCAGGAGTTTTTGAAACTGAATACTGATAGCAACATTTTTTTTAAATTATCTCTCTAGTATATTGATATATGCACTTTTTCGGTTCACCCTATGTATTAATTTCGGTTCATTTGTTTTCTGGGGCTTTTAATGTTTGATAAATACTCTGATTCCATTCATTATCAACCTGAAACAAAACAACAGCTAGACAGTTCCAACAGATATATATATATTAACATCTCAGGCTAACAGGAATAGGACTAATGCATCTTGAATCAGATATATACATTAACATTAAATTTCCAATAACATTAACATTAATATTAATATTCACATATATACATTGTTTGGTTTTTTAAACAAGTTAAACAAAATAGTGTTAATTACAACCAATCAAACAAAGTATATCATATTTACTATCTATATCGCTCGATGTGAATTTATAATAAGGGCTGGAGAGGACAGTAGATGACTTTGGGAGTCTTATTTCTTCAGATTTCTGAATCAGTTGGTCTCTGATTTTGTTCAGTTTGTGCAACAAAATATTTGGATCATATTAGAGCCTGAAGCAAAAAAAAAAAAAATTGGTCAATACTTTACTCAATACACCGACAAGTACAATCATGTATATTTTAATCAAGTAAATCAAAATGGTCAACCCAACTGAACCGAACACCATTCATGTGCTGAATAAAATGTGATAAACATTCAATCATCAAGAAAACTTTTCTGCATGCAAAAGAACTCAACTGAACACATAGTAAACAAGTGAATCAAATGACAAACACCAGTGAATCAAACACCAATCATGTGTTGAATAAAACGTGATAAACATTCAATCATCAAGAAAAACTTTTCACATGCAAAAGAACTCAACTGAACACATAACAATCAGGTGAATCAAATCACAAACACCAGTGAACCAAACACCAATCATGTGATGAATAAAACGTGATAAACATTCAATCATCAAGTAAATCATTTCTGCATGCAAAATGACTCAACTAAACACACTAATAATCAAATGAATTAAAATAACCAACTCCATTGAACTGAATTTCATTGATGTTCTGAATAAAACGTGATAAACATTCAATCAGCAAGAAAAATATTTCTGCATGCAAAAAACCTCAACTGAACGCACTAATAATCAGGTGAATCAAATTACAAACACCTGTGAACCGAGTACCAATCATATGCTGAATATAACGTGATAAATATTCAATCATCAAGTAAATCATTTCTGCATGTAAAAGAACTTAACTGAACGTACTAACAATCAGGTGAATCAAATGACAAACACCAGTGAACCGAACACCAATCATGTGCTGAATAAAACGTGATACATATTCAATCATTAGGTAAATAATTTCTACATGAAAAAAGACTTAACTAAACACGCTAACACTCAAATGAATGAAAATGAGCAGCTCCGTTTCCATTCCTATGCCCTAGTTATGCCAAAAAAAAAATGGAATCAGATTAAGTCAATCTACTAAATAAAATAACTCAATTCAGTAAACCTAAATTGCAACTAAGAAAAATACGAGATTGCAAGATTTTAAATGAACAGTAGTTTTTATCATACCTTTCGCAGTCTCTGTTCTTGTTTTTGTTCGTGTTTTCTTCTTCTTTTCAAAATCTTCTCGCAATTCTTCTCCAGTAACGATTTTCGCAGAGAACACGAGTGAAGTTTGAGAGATTTTGAGAGAGATTCGAACTTTTTCAGTAACGATTTCAATGTTGAAAAAGGAACGTTGTTTCATATTCAAGGCACGAATGAATGTATTAACATTTCGTGCATTTGGGCGTGTGGAGTCACATTTCATTTAATAAAATTGGGTTTTTTTTTGTATTGGGCCAGCTTGAATGGACTTGGATGAAAAATTATATGGATGTGTAGCATGACTGTTTTTTTAATTAATTTTGCAATACTTATAAATAATTAGTATAACAATACAAATATATTTGTTTTTATTGAATTAAATTAAATTATTAATTTAAATTATAATCATCTAAATTTTAAATGAAATATTTTTATAATTTTAAAATTTAAAATTATTTGAATTAAATTGGATGAGCACATCTCGAGTATTAAGTCACCAATTTGCGCATTGTGTATATCTTGGTACTGAGTTCATATTCTATTTTTACATGTATCTCGGATATGAGATTCTGTTTAACTCTTCTGACATAGATTGGAGTCTCAGTATCGGAGATGTGTGTAATTTTTGAAATCATATGTAGTCGAGATGTGGCCAATTGTGTATTTATGTAAGGAAAAGTATATAGAACCAAAAGATTACCAGACAAAAACTAAACAAAACTACATTAATTTATATTAATAATTAATTAATTTTAAATTTTTTAAATTCAAAATTTAAAACTTAATTAAAACCTAATTAAAACTATAAAAATCTTCCTCTTCTCTCTCATATTAACCTACTCACCTCCAACAATCACACACACAAATCCCTCTCTCTCTTGGGCTCTCTCTGCCTCCTCACTGGAATCCACTCCTATGTAACGGAGTATGTGCTACAAGGTGGCAGTTATTATCTCGTCCAAATCTCTACCGCAGAGCCTATAGAACTTGCTGCCAGCACTGCAACTGTGTGCCCCCGGGCACCGCCAGCAACTAAGAAAGAGATACAGAAATTTAAATAAAAGAAAATAAAAAGTAATGCTAAATTTTTCTTTTTTTCATTTCTGTTTTTTTTTTTGTTTTTAGCTGGACTAAACAAAAGAAGAAGTATAAGAGATGAAGGGAGGTGGACGGACAGAGGAGGGGGGCTCTCGGTTGGGTGGAAATTTGGTTTAGGATGTGGTTTTGAAAGGATGAACGGGTGGTTGAAGAGAAGAGTGTTGACTGCAAATTACACACTTGATCTTAGTCAAAAGGAAATTTTAAACAATTACATAAATATAAAAAAACATTCATTTAACATGAAAAAAATCCTAATACTTAACAAAATAAATATCCAGTTATAATTTTAAAAAATTATGAAATTTTAAAGAAATAGAGACATTCACATTTGTAATACAAAAAAATTCGAAAAATATATAAAAGAACATCCATTTAGTATGAAAAAGAAACATTCTGATACTTAGCAGAAGAAACATCTATATATATTAACTTGTTGAGATTTTGGATTCACCCAAACATATTTGGGTGGTTTTTGACTAATACCCTTTTGGTTCCCTAGCATTACTCTTTATGTAATTACACTGTGCTTGATGTATTTTTATAAATTTTATATTTATTTAATTTAAATAAAAGGAATCCGTAAAATTACTGTGTTTTTATGATGCTTCATGAAAGACAATGGTGATTATTTTTCTGTGTTGCCGAAGAAGGCCCACCACATACCTCTGCGATCTATGCGCCTTTTATTTAGGAAATTTTACATAGGTTAACTAATCACTAGTCTAATAGATTTCTTAGACAAATATTCTACCTGGACAGTGAGCATCAGTGAGCATCTATTGCCTTCATATTAGTTGTATCTGGATAACCAGAACTGGATCCTCTTGTATGCAACAAATACATTTTTTCCTTTTCGTTCACAGTTGTATAAGAACCAAACTCATTGATAAACTACCAAAAGGTGTTAAAGTTACTATACACTCATACAAATCTCAAGAAAAAGGAAAATTTCCCCAATGTCATACCATTAGTACCAAAGCTGGACTACAATTGACCACTGCCGCCGTTGATGTAGGGGCGTCTCAGTGCTGCGAAGACGCTTACCCCTCCCTCTCATATTGTTTTCTTGTATTGTTCTTTTTTTTGTGACTGAAATAAAGTAAACAACGAAAAATAAAACAAACAAAACAAAGGAACTGCTTAAATAGAGGGACATCCCCGTTTAAGACTACTCTTAAACTCTTCCCAAGGTGAATGAAGCTCCACATGCGAAAGTTGTAACTTCATCGCCATCTTTGCCATAGCATCTGCCACCATGTTTGCATCTCTCAATCAATTGAAAGTCAACACGCCAATTCCAATCCATGATACCTCTTATTTTGAGCATCAATGGATCAATAAACCCAAAACCATCTTGAGTAACAAGATTAAATGCTTCCACACAATCCGTCTCACAAATAACATCTCGTTGACCCACATCCCAAGCTAAGAGATATCCTCTCCAAATAGCAAACAATTCTCCTTGAAGAATACTATTACTCTCAATCATTCCCAAACATCTCCTTTGCCAACTCCCATTACAATCTCTAATAACACAAGCAAAACCAATACTATCACCCGAACCAAAATAACTAGCATCACAATTAATCTTAAAAGTACTAATGGATAGGAAATTCCAAAAATCATTTAGAGCAGAGGGAATGGATATATGTTGTAATTCAAAAATATTCCTAAGTTCCTTTTTTGAAGTTAATGCCAGACAAATCACTTTTTCCGGAGGCCAAGTTTCATCAGGATTAAAGATGTCATTATTCCTTGCTTGCCATATCGACCAAAGTCCCGAAAAGAACTTGAACAGATGCTCTCTGTTATGATACAAGAACCAGTTCTTCAAATCTAAAGGATGATAAGAAATATTCAACCTATGCCAGACAAGCTGAGCTTTTGGACAATCCCAAATACAATATAAAATCGATTCCTGGCTAGAAAGACATCTTCGACACCTATCTGATGACGACATCACTCTTCTAAAGCGAAAACTTGCAGTAGGAAGAGCTTCCTTAAGACACAACCAAGCCAAAAACTTGTGCTTTTACAGAACAAGTTGACGCCAAAGCCAAAGCCAATTCTCCTACTCCTCCCAACCAAACAGCTGCTTACACAACCACAAGTAACTATTGCGTGAGTCATAGACTTTGGCAGTAGACCCACACCAATACCAACCCACTTCCGGACCTACTTGTTCATCTGGATTGTAAGAAAGAATATTACCTTTCAAATTTTGAGATAAAGGAGAATAAAGAGTATCCAAATTCCATCTACCAACCGACCAAATATCCTATATCCAGAGATTCGAATAAAAAATGTGAACATAATTCATCTCATTAGATAACCGTCCTTCTCTCCTCCAGCTAGAAAACCAAAAATTCCGATTCAAACCTCCAGTATACCAAGCAAACCCATCCTTCAACACTTCCCAAGTCTTGCAAAGACTCCTCCAAATGGGAGAGTCCTTGTTCTTAGGATAGCTAAAACATTCATATAGAGATGATTGGTATTTGGCATCTAACAATTGGACCCATAGCTTGTTTGGCTGTTGGAAAAAGGTCCAAACTAGCTTCCCAAGAAGAGTAATATTTACACAATAAGGATCCCTAATCCCCAAACCTCCATATTTTTTTGCAGTAACTAGTACCTTCCAACTAACAAGATTCAATCATCCTTCCATCAACTTGTCCTTTCCAAAGAAAATTCCTCATCATAGACTCCAATTTACTAATGATTCCTTTGGAAAAAAATAGAGACCTGCATCTGGTACGTGGGAATAGCGGCTGCAACAGAATTAACCAAGCAGAGTCTACCAGCCCGATTGAGTAAACTCCCTTTCCAGCTTGCTAGCTGGTGGACGAAATTGTGATCACTACAACTTCGCACAACTAACCAGCAAGTGTACTGGGTCGTCCAAGTAATAAACCTTACGCGAGTAAGGGTCGATCCCACAGAGATTGTTGGTATGAAGCAAGCTATGGTCACCTTGTAAATCTTAGTCAGGCAAACTCAAATGGGTATGGTGATATACGAATAAAACATAAAGATAAAGATAGAAATACTTATGTAAATCATTGGTAGGAATTTCAGATAAGCGTATGAAGATGCTTGTCCCTTCCGTCTCTCTGCTTTCCTACTGTCTTCATCCAATCCTTCCTACTCCTTTCCATGGCAAGCTTAAGCAAGGGTTTCACCGTTGTCAGTGGTTACCTCCCATCCTCTCAGTGGAAATGTTCAACGCACCCTGTCACGGCACGGCTATCCATCTGTCGGTTCTCGATCAGGCCGGAATAGAATCCAGTGATTCTTTTGCGTCTGTCACTAACGCCCCGCCCTCAGGAGTTTGAAGCACGTCACAGTCATTCAGTCATTGAATCCTACTCAGAATACCACAGACAAGGTTAGACCTTCCGGATTCTCTTGAATGCCGCCATCAGTTCTAGCCTATACCACGAAGACTCTGATCTCACGGAATGGCTGGCTCGGTTGTCAGGCGAGCACTCGGTTGTCAGGCGATCAACCATGCATCGTGTATCAGGAATCCAAGAGATATTCACCCAATCGAAGGTAGAACGGAGGTGGTTGTCAGTCACACGTTCATAGGTGAGAATGATGATGAGTGTCATGGATCATTACATTCATCAAGTTGAAGAACAAGTGATATCTTAGAACAAGAACAAGCGGAATTGAATAGAAGAACAATAGTAATTGCATTAATACTCGAGGTACAGCAGAGCTCCACACCTTAATCTATGGTGTGTAGAAACTCCACCGTTGAAAATACATAAGAACAAGGTCTAGGCATGGCCGAATGGCCAGCCTCCCAATGATCTAAGATAGCATCAGAACAAAGATAACTACCCCGATCTCAATACAATAGTAAAAGGTCCTACTTATAAAGAACTAGTAGCCTAAGGTTTACAGAGATGAGTAAATGACATAAAAATCCACTTCTGGGCCCACTTGGTGTGTGCTTGGGCTGAGCAATGAAGCATTTTCGTGTAGAGACTCCTCTTGGAGTTAAACGCCAGCTTTGGTGCCAGTTTGGGCGTTTAACTCCCATTCTTGTGCCAGTTCCGGCGTTTAACGCTGGGAATTCTGAGGGTGACTTTGAACGCCGGTTTGGGCCATCAAATCTTGGGCAAAGTATGGACTATCATATATTGCTGGAAAGCCCAGGATGTCTACTTTCCAACGCCGTTGAGAGCGCGCCAATTGGGCTTCTGTAGCTCCAGAAAATTCACTTCGAGTGCAGGGAGGTCAGAATCCAACAGCATCTGCAGTCCTTTTTAGTCTCTAAATCAGATTTTTGCTCAGGTCCCTCAATTTCAGCCAGAAAATACCTGAAATCACAGAAAAACACACAAACTCATAGTAAAGTCCAGAAAAGTGAATTTTAACTAAAAACTAATAAAAATATACTAAAAACTAACTAGATCATACTAAAAACATACTAAAAACAATGCCAAAAAGCGTACAAATTATCCGCTCATCACAACACCAAACTTAAATTGTTGCTTGTCCTCAAGCAACCGAAAATCAAATAAGATAAAAAGAAGAGAATATGCAATGAATTCCAAAAACATCTATGAAGATCAGTATTAATTAGATGAGCGGGGCTTTTAGCTTTTTGCCTCTGAACAGTTTTGGCATCTCACTCTATCCTTTGAAATTCAGAATGATTGGCTTCTTTAGGAACTCAGAATCCAGATAGTGTCATTGATTCTCCTAGTTAAGTATGATGATTCTTGAACATAGCTACTTTATGAGTCTTGGCTGTGGCCCAAAGCACTCTGTCTTCCAGTATTACCACCGGATACATACATGCCACAGACACATAATTGGGTGAACCTTTTCAGATTGTGACTCAGCTTTGCTAGAGTCCCCAATTAGAGGTGTCCAGGGTTCTTAAGCACACTCTTTTTTCCTTGGATCACAATTTTATTTCTTTCTTTTTTTTTTCTTTTTCTTTCCTTTTTTTTTTCGAATTTTTTTTTGTATTCACTGCTTTTTCTTGTTTCAAGAATCATTTTTATGATTTTTCAGATCCTCAGTAACATGTCTCCTTTTTCATCATTCTTTCAAGAGCCAACATTCATGAACCACAAATTCAAAAGACATATGCACTGTTTAAGCATACATTCAGAAAACAAAAGTATTGCCACCACATCAAAATAATCAAACTGTTATAAAATTCAAAATTCATGCAATTCTTTTCTTTATCAATTAAGAACATTTTTCATTTAAGAAAGGTGATGGATTCATAGGACATTCATAACTTTAAGGCATAGACACTAAGACACTAATGATCACAAGACACAAACATAGACAAACATAAGCACTAAAATTCGAAAAACAGGAAAATAAAGAACAAGGAAATTAAAGAACGGGTCCACCTTAGTGATGGCGGCTCTTTCTTCCTCTTGAAGATCCTATGGAGTGCTTGAGCTCCTCAATGTCTCTTCCTTGTCTTTGTTGCTCCTCTCTCATGATTCTTTGATCTTCTCTAATTTCATGGAGGATGATGGAGTGTTCTTGATGCTCCACCCTTAGTTGTCCCATGTTGGAACTCAATTCTCCTAGGGAGGTGTTTAGTTGCTCCCAATAGTTTTGTGGAGGAAAGTGCATCCCTTGAGGTATCTCAGGGATCTCATGATGAGTGGGGTCTCTTGTGTGCTCCATCCTCTTCTTAGTGATGGGCTTGTCCTCATCAATAGGGATGTCTCCCTCTATGTCAACTCCAACCGAATAACAGAGGTGACAAATGAGATGAGGGAAGGCTAACCTTGCCAAGGTAGAAGACTTGTCTGCCACCTTATAAAGTTCTTGAGATATGAACTTCTATTTCTTCTCCAATCATGATGCTATGAATCATGATAGCCCGGTCTATGGTAACTTCGGACAGGTTGCTAGTGGGAATGATTGAGCGTTGGATAAACTCCAACCATCCTCTAGCCACGGGTTTGAGGTCATGCCTTCTCAATTGAACCGGCTTCCCTCTTGAATCTCTCTTCCATTGGGCGCCCTCTTCACAAATGACTGTGAGGACTTGGTCCAACCTTTGATCAAAGTTGACCCTTCTAGTGTAAGGATGTTCATCTCCTTGCATCATGGGCAAGTTGAATGCCAACCTTACATTTTCCGGACTAAAATCCAAGTATTTCCCCCGAACCATAGTAAGATAATTCTTTGGATCCGGGTTCACACTTTGATCATGGTTCTTGGTGATCCATGCATTGGCATAGAACTCTTGAACCATTAAGATTCCGACTTGTTGAATGGGGTTGGTAAGAACTTCCCAACCTCTTCTTCGGATCTCATGTTGGATCTCCGGATATTCACTCTTTTTGAGTGAGAAAGGGACCTCGGGGATCACCTTCTTCAAGGCCACAACTTCATAGAAGTGGTCTTGATGCACCCTTGAAATGAATCTCTCCATCTCCCATGACTCGGAGATAGAAGCTTTTGCCTTCCCTTTCCTCTTTCTAGAGGTTTCTCCGGCCTTGGATGCCATAAATGGTTATGGAAAAACAAAAAGCAATGCTTTTACCACACCAAACTTAAAGGGTTTGCTCGTCCTCGAGCAAAATAAGAAAGAAGAGAGTAGAAGAAGAAGAAATGAGAAAGAAGGGAATGGCTTTGTGTTCGGCCAAAAAGGGGGAGAAGTAGTGTTTAGGTTGTGTGAAAATGAAGGAGTGAAGATGAGTTTATATAGGAGAGGGGGAGGGTTGATGTTCGGCTATGTATGGGTGGGTTGGGTGGGAAAGTGGTTTGAATTTGAATGGTGAGGTAGGTCAGGTTTTATGAAGGATGGATGTGAGTGGTGAAGAGAAAGATGAGATTTGATAGGTGAAGGTTTTTTGGGGAAGAGGTGTTGAGGTGATTGGTGAATGGGTGAAGAAGAGAGAGAGTGGTGGGTAGGTGGGGATCCTGTGGGGTCCACAGATCCTGAGGTGTCAAGGAAAAGTCATCCCTGCACCAAATGGCATGCAAAAATGCATTTTTAGCCATTTCTGGCGTTACACGCCGGGCTGGTACCCATTTCTGGCGTTTAACGCCAGCTTCTTGCTCTTTTCTGGCGTTTAACGCCAGTCTGGTGCCCCTTTCTGGCGTTAAACGCCCAGAATGGTGCCAGACTGGGCGTTAAACGCCCAACAGCTAGCCTTACTGGCGTTTAAACGCCAGCACGCTCTCCTCCAGGGTGTGCTATTTTTCTTTCTGCTTTTCATTCTGTTTTTGCCTTTTTTATTGATTTTGTGACTTCTCATGATCATCAACCTACAAAAAATATAAAATAACAAAGAAAAATAGATAAAAACATAACATTGGGTTGCCTCCCAACAAGCGCTTCTTTAATGTCAGTAGCTTGACAGAGGACTCTCATGGAGCCTAACAGATACTCAGAGCAATGTTGGAACCTCCCAACACCAAACTTAGAGTTTGAATGTGGGGGTTCAACACCAAACTTAGAATTTGGTTGTGGCCTCCCAACACCAAACTTAGAGTTTGACTGTGGGGGCTCTGTTGGGCTCTATTTTGAGAGAAGCTCTTCATGCTTCCTCTCCATGGTGACAGAGGGATATCCTTGAGCCTTAAACACCAAGGATTCTTCATTCACTTGAATGATCAACTCTCCTCTATCAACATCAATCACAGCCTTTGCTGTGGCTAGGAAGGGTCTGCCAAGGATGATGGATTCATCCATGCACTTCCCAGTCTCTAGGACTATGAAATCAGTAGGGATGTAATGGTCTTCAACTTTTACCAGAACATCCTCTACAAGTCCATAAGCTTATTTTCTTGAGTTGTCTGCCATCTCTAGTGAGATTTTTGCAGCTTGCACCTCAAAGATCCCTAACTTCTCCATTACAGAGAGAGGCATGAGGTTTACACTTGACCCTAAGTCACACAAGGCCTTCTTGAAGGTCATGGTGCCTATGGTACAAGGTATTGAAAACTTTCCAGGATCCTGTCTCTTTTGAGGCAGTTTCTGCCTAGATAAGTCATCCAGTTCTTTGGTGAGCAAAGGGGGTTCATCCTCCCAAGTCTCATTTCCAAATAACTTGTCATTTAGCTTCATGATTGCTCCAAGGTATTTAGCAACTTGCTCTTCAGTGACATACTCATCCTCTTCAGAGGAAGAAAACTCATCAGAGCTCATGAATGGCAGAAGTAAGTCCAATGGAATCTCTATGGTCTCATTTTGAGCCTCAGATTCCCATGTTTCCTCATTGGGGAACTCATTGGAGGCCAGTGGACGTCCATTGAGGTCTTCCTCAGTGGCGTTCACTGCCTCTTCCTTCCTCTCCAAATTCGGCCATGTTGATGGCCTTGCACTCTCCTTTTGGATTTTCTTCTGTATTGCTTGGAAGAGTACTAGGAGGGAATTCAGTAATTTTCTTGCTCAGCTGTCCCACTTGTGCCTCCAAGTTTCTAATGGAGGACCTTGTTTCAGTCATGAAACTTTGAGTGGTTTTGATTAGATCAGAGACCATGGTTGCTAAGTCAGGGGTATTCTGCTTAGAACTCTCTGTCTGTTGCTGAGAAGATGATGGGAAAGGCTTGCTATTGCTAAACCTGTTTCTTCCACCATTATTATTGTTGAAACCTTGTTGAGGTCTCTGTTGATCCTTCCATGAGAAATTTGGATGATTTCTCTATGAAGAATTATAGGTGTTCCCATAGGGTTCTCCCATGTAATTCACCTCTTCCATTGAAGGGTTCTCAGGATCATAAGCTTCTTCCTCAGATGAAGCTTCTTTAGTACTGCTTGGTGCATTTTGCATTCCAGATAGACTTTGAGAAATCATATTGACTTGTTGAGTCAATATTTTATTCTGAGCCAGTATGGCATTCAGAGTGTCAATCTCAAGAACTCCTTTCTTCTGATTGGTCCCATTGTTCACAGGATTCCTTTCAGAAGTGTACATGAATTGGTTATTTGCAACCATTTCAATCAGCTCTTGAGCTTCTGTAGGCGTCTTCTTCAGATGAAGAGATCCTCCAGCAGAGCTATCCAAAGACATCTTGGACAGTTCAGAGAGACCATCATAGAAAATACCTATGATGCTCCATTCAGAAAGCATTTCAGAGGGACACTTTCTGATTAATTGTTTGTATCTTTCCCAAGCTTCATAGAGGGATTCTCCTTCCTTCTGTCTGAAGGTTTGGACTTCCACTCTAAGCTTACTCAATTTTTGAGGTGGAAAGAACTTTGCCAAGAAGGCATTGACTAGCTTTTCCCAAGAGTCCAGGCTTTCTTTGGGTTGAGAGTCCAACCATGTCCTAGCTCTGTCTCTTACAGCAAAAGGGAATAGCATAAGTCTGTAGACCTCAGGGTCAACCCCATTAGTCTTGACAGTGTCACAGATTTGCAAGAATTCAGCTAAGAACTGATGAGGATCTTCCAATGGAAGTCCATGGAACTTGCAATTCTGTTGCATTAGAGAAACTAATTGAGGCTTAAGCTCAAAGTTGTTTACTCCAATGGCAGGGATAGAGATGCTTCTCCCATAGAAGTCGGGAGTAGGTGCAGTAAAGTCACCCAGCACCTTCCTTGCATTGTTGGCATTGTTGTTGTTTTCGGCTACCATGTGTTCTTCTTCTTTGAAGAATTCGGTTAGGTCCTCTACAGAGAGTTGTGCCTTGGCTTCTCTTAGCTTCCTCTTCAAGGTCCTTTCAGGTTCAGGATCAGCCTCAACAAGAATGTTTTTGTCCTTGCTCCTGCTCATAAGAAAGAGAAGAGAACAAGAAAATGTGGAATCCTCTATGTCACAGTATAGAGATTCCTTGAGGTGTCAGAGGAAAAGAAAAATAGAAGGCAGAAGTAGAAAATTCGAACTTATCAAAGAAGATGGAGTTCGAATTTTGCATTAAGGAATAGTGTTAGTCCATAAATAGAAGGATGTGAGAAGAGGGGAAGTAATTTTCGAAAATCAAGTAAAAGATTTTGAAAACATTTTGAAAAACACTAATTGATTTTCGAAAATAAAAGTGGGAAAGAAATCAAATGATTTTTGAAAAAGAATTTGAAATTAGAAATCAAAAAGATTTGATTGAAAGTTATTTTGAAAAAGATGTGGTTAAGAAGATATGATTGAGAAGATATGATTTGAAAAACATTTTTAAAAAAATTTGATTTTGAAAATTAATGACTTGGTTATCAAGAAAAGATATGATTCAAACATTAAACCTTTCTTAACAGAAAAGGCAACATACTTGAAATGTTGAATCAAATCATTAATTGATAGCAAGTATCTTTGAAAATATAAAGAAATTGAATTTGAAAAAGATTTGATTGAAAAGATATGATTTGAAAAAGATTTGATTTTGAAAAGATTTTGAAAAACTTGAAAAAATTTGCTTTGAAAACAAAATCTTCCCTCTTGTGCCATCCTGGCGTTAAACACCCAGAATGGTGCACATTCTGGCGTTTAACGCCCAAAACTCTACCCTTTTGGGCGTTAAACGCCCAACCAGGCACCCTGGCTGGCGTTTAAACGCCAGTCTGTCCTTCTTCACTGGGCGTTTTGAACGCCCAGCTTTTTTCTGTGTAATTCCTCTGTAGTATGTTCTGAATCTTCAATTCCCTGTATTATTGACTTGAAAAGACACAAATTAAAAATATTTTTGGATTTTTAATAATCAAAATGCAACTAAAATCAAATAACAATGCATGCAAGACACCAAACTTAGCAGTTTGTATACTACTGACACTAACAAAATGAGAATGCATATGAGACACATAAACACTCAAGTCAAGAGAATTTAAAAATCAGAGCAATGAAATCATCAAGAATAACTTGAAGATTAATGAAGACACATGCATGAATGCAAAAGGAGCAGAAACATGCAATTGACACCAAACTTAAAATGAGACTCTAGACTCAAACAAGAAATATTTTTGGATTTTTTCAAAAATTAAGTGGAAAAAGAAAATGAAGGTATCAAAATTCTTAATAAGAATTCCAGGAATCATGCAATGTTAGTCTAAAGCTTTAGTCTAAAGAAATTAAACATGGCTGAACAAGCTTCAGCAGGACATTGCATTCAAGAGCTAAATTGATGAAAATCAATCAGCTTTGGTGATGATAAGAACATCACCTTGAAACACTAGAATTCATTCTTAAGAACTCTGAAGAAAAATACCTAATCTAAGCAACAAGATGAACCGTCAGTTGTCCATACTCGAACAATCCCCGGCAACGGCGCCAAAAACTTGGTGGACGAAATTGTGATCACTACAACTTCGCACAACTAACCAGCAAGTGTACTAGGTCGTCCAAGTAATAAACCTTACGCGAGTAAGGGTCGATCCCACAGAGATTGTTGGTATGAAGCAAGCTATGGTCACCTTGTAAATCTTAGTCAGGCAAACTCAAATGGGTATGGTGATATACGAATAAAACATAAAGATAAAGATAGAAATACTTATGTAAATCATTGGTAGGAATTTCAGATAAGCGTATGAAGATGCTTGTCCCTTCCGTCTCTCTGCTTTCCTACTGTCTTCATCCAATCCTTCCTACTCCTTTCCATGGCAAGCTTAAGCAAGGGTTTCACCGTTGTCAGTGGCTACCTCCCATCCTCTCAGTGGAAATGTTCAACGCACCCTGTCACGGCACGGCTATCCATCTGTCGGTTCTCGATCAGGCCGGAATAGAATCCAGTGATTCTTTTGCGTCTGTCACTAACGCCCTGCCCTCAGGAGTTTGAAGCACGTCACAGTCATTCGGTCATTGAATCCTACTCAGAATACCACAGACAAGGTTAGACCTTCCGGATTCTCTTGAATGCCGCCATCAGTTCTAGCCTATACTACGAAGACTCTGATCTCACGGAATGGCTGGCTCGGTTGTCAGGCGAGCACTCGGTTGTCAGGCGATCAACCATGCATCGTGTATCAGGAATCCAAGAGATATTCACCCAATCGAAGGTAGAACGGAGGTGGTTGTCAGTCACACGTTCATAGGTGAGAATGATGATGAGTGTCACGGATCATCACATTCATCAAGTTGAAGAACAAGTGATATCTTAGAACAAGAACAAGCGGAATTGAATAGAAGAACAATAGTAATTGCATTAATACTCGAGGTACAGCAGAGCTCCACACCTTAATCTATGGTGTGTAGAAACTCCACCGTTGAAAATACATAAGAACAAGGTCTAGGCATGGCCGAATGGCCAGCCTCCCAATGATCTAAGATAGCATCAGAACAAAGATAACTACCCCGATCTCAATACAATAGTAAAAGGTCCTACTTATAGAGAACTAGTAGCCTAAGGTTTACAGAGATGAGTAAATGACATAAAAATTCACTTCCGGGCCCACTTGGTATGTGCTTGGGCTGAGCAATGAAGCATTTTCGTGTAGAGACTCCTCTTGGAGTTAAACGCCAGCTTTGGTGCCAGTTTAGGCGTTTAACTCCCATTCTTGTGCCAGTTCCGGCGTTTAACGCTGAGAATTCTGAGGGTGACTTTGAACGCCGGTTTGGGCCATCAAATCTTGGGCAAAGTATAGACTATCATATATTGCTGGAAAGCCCAGGATGTCTCCTTTCCAACACCGTTGAGAGCGCGCCAATTGGGCTTCTGTAGCTCCAGAAAATCCACTTCGAGTGCAGGGAGGTCAGAATCCAACAGCATCTGCAGTCCTTTTTAGTCTCTAAATCAGATTTTTGCTCAGGTCCCTCAATTTCGGCCAGAAAATACCTGAAATCACAGAAAAACACACAAACTCATAGTAAAGTCTAGAAAAGTGAATTTTAACTAAAAACTAATAAAAATATACTAAAAACTAACTAGATCATACTAAAAATAATGCCAAAAAGCGTACAAATTATCCGCTCATCACTAGCCTACTCTGAATCTTATCTAGGACACCATTGAAAGCTGAACGGGTCACCCTAGAATGGCTAAAGGTAACTCCAAGATACTTGCACAAGTCCTAGACGAATCTGATAGAGGATACCCCAATAAAGACTTCTTTTCTTGTTATAGAGACATTCTTGGTGCAAAGCGCTTTAGACTTCTCCACATTAATCTTCATCCCAGATGCTTTGCAAAACGTCTATAAAA